>NW_026652294.1:23305953-23386279 GCF_009828535.3 Hylobates moloch | reverse complement strand
GTTCTTCCTTTTCAGTTGAGCTGTGGTAACCTTGTGAGTTTCCTGGAAGGGCCTGCCACTACCCCTGGGACTCCCTGCCGTGTGTCTGGGTCTAACTGAGCTCTGAAAGGAGAGAGCCCCAGCCCTGGGCCTTCCAGGGGAAGCCTTACCTCCGAGGTTGGCTTCTTCCTACTCTTGACTTTGTGTCTCCACATAAGGAGGTGGGAGGGGTGACACACAGCTATGAGTGACGAGCAGTCCTTCCCCGACTGGCTCATCCTCTCCAGGTGCAGTTCCCCTTAGTGTGTCTGCCAAGGGTGCCAGCACAGCCGCCCCACTCCAGGGGAAGAGAGTGCCAGCCCTTACCCACCTGAGTGGGCACAGTGTAGCATTTATTCATTAGCCCCCACAATGGCCTGACCGTCTCCCTTGTGGGCTGCATGACAAGGAGAGAGAAAAGGCTGAGGTGAGAGCTACTGTCAACACCTAAACCTAAAAAATCTATAATTGGGCCGGGCAGGGTGGCTCACACCTGTAATCCCAGCACTTTGTGAGGCTGAGGCATGTGGATCACCTGAGGTCAGGAGTTCGAGACCAGCCTGGCCAACATGGTGAAACCCCGTTTCTACTAAAAATACAAAAAATTAGCCAGGTGTGGTGGCGGGTGCCTCTAATCCCAGCTACTCGGGAGGCTGAGGCAGGAGAATTGATTGAACCCAGGAAGTGGAGGCTGCAACAAGCCAAGATCGCGTAATTGCACTCCAGCCTGGTCAACAAGAGTGAAACTCTCTTAAAAAAAATCTATAATTGATATCTTTAGAAAGACAAAACTTTAGGGGCCGGGCGCAGTGGCTCACGCCTGTAATCCCAGCACTTTGGGAGGCTGAGACGGGCGGATCACGAGGTCAGGATATCGAGACCATCTTGGCTAACACGGTGAAACCCCGTTTCTACTAAAAATACAAAAAATTAGCCGGGCGTGTTGGCGGGCGCCTGTATTCCCAGATACTTGGGAGGCTGAGGCAGGAGAATGGCGTGAACCCAGGAGGCGGAGCTTGCAGTGAGCTGAGATCGCGCCACTGCACTCCAACCTGGGGGACAGAGCGAGACTCCGTCTCGAAGAAAAAAAAAAAAAGAAAGATAAAACTTTGCATTCATGAAACAAGAATAGGAGGCTCTAAAATAAAAATGTTCAAACACCCACCACCACTAATTCTTGACAAAAATATAGTCTGGGTGCCTTAGCTCATGCCTGTAATCCCAGCATTTTGGGAGGCTAAGGCAGGAGGATTGCTTGAGCCTAGGAGTTCAACACCAGCCTGGGCCACCTAAGGAGACCCCATCTCTACAAAAAATTAAAATACTGGCTGGGTGTGGTGGCACACACCTGTAGTTCCAGCTGCTTGGGAGGCTGAGGTGGGAGGATCACTTGAGTCCAGGAACAAGGCTGCAGTGAACTGTGATCGTGCCACTGCACTCCAGCCTGGGCAACAGAGAAAGACCTTGCCTTAAAAATAAAAAAATATAATAATAAGAATGCAAAATCTAATCAAAGTATAGAAGCTAAACTTGAAAAAAATATATTCCAGAAAGAACAGAGAAGAGGTCAGGAGCTCCAACAGCTAAATTGTTGTTCAGATGTTTCTGAAAGAGGCAGCAGAGACAACAGACTAGGAGGCAGGGAGAGATGTCTAATAAATACGTTTCTTTTTTGTCAAGACAAGTTCTCACAGAGGAAGAACATGAGTTTCCAGTAGAGAAGGAAACACCAAGTGTTCACAACAATGAATGAAGGGGACCCAGCCCCAATTTTGTTGTCAAGAAAATTCACAACACTGAGGACGGAGCGGAACCTAAAAACTTCCAGAGATAAAAAAGTCTGAGCTTCAGGAATTCAACATTCATCAGACTTCTCAACACCAACCTTTGAAGCTATAAGATAATGAAGACCTTCAAAATCTGAGGGAAAATATTTCCAATCTAGAATCCTATACCTAGCCAAATGCTATGCAAGTATGAATTGAGGTCCTTTCGGATACATAAATGTCTCAAGACTACCCCTCAGGAAGCAACCGGAGGTTGTACTTCACTAAAATAAAGGAGAAATAGAAAAGAAGATAACATGGGACCCAGCACAACAGGCAGGGAGAGCCCCTGAGCATAAGGGTGAATGGGGAGCTCAGGAGGACAGCTGGGCAGCAGACCTCCAGGGTGCTCCATCCAGATGGAATCAAGGACATGGAGGGCTCCTGAGATATGTCTCCACGAAAATGATCACATGGAGAAATGACCTGATCTGTCTAAATGTATTGCAAAGAGATTTCTATTTTTGGCAGAAAATTTGGATGAATTAATTATATAATAGATGCACAGAAAACTCAAGAAAGAGAAGAAAAACTAAAATCATGACTCAACTGGGACTACTGTCTACATTTTTTGTTTTGAGAAAGAGTCTTGCTCTGTTGCCCAGACTGGAGTGCAGTGATCACGTTTCATTGCAGCCTCCACAACCTGTGCTCAAGTAAGTGACTCTCTTACCTCAGCCTCCTTAGTAGCTGGGATCACAGGGCACCACCACACTCAGCTAATTTTTGTTGTTTAAATAGACAGTGTCTCTCAATGTTGTCCAGGCTGGTCTCGAACTCCTGAACTCAAGCAATCCTCCCATGTTGACCTCTCAAGTAGCTGGGATTACAGGCATGAGCCACTGTGCCTGACCTAGCTAATTTTTTTCTGATTTATTTATTTATTTATTTGTTTATTGTACAGAGTCTCACTATGTTGACCAGGCTGCTCTGGAACTTCTGAGCTCAAGTGATCCTCCTGCCTTGGCCTCCCAAAGTGCAGAGATTATAGGCATGAACTATCACGCCTGGCCTGTTTACATAGTTTAATAATGTAAATCTTCAATACTGATCTAATAAAAATTGAAATATGCCTTTTAGAATGGCTTTCAAAAATAACAAATGCTGGAGAGGATGTAGAACAACTGGAACCTCTCAGTTATTGCTGGTGAGACAGCCACTTTGAAAAAGTTTGAGTTTCTTACAAAATTAAACTTACACTTACCATATGACCCAAAAATTCCACTGCTTGCTCTTTACTCAAGTGTAAGGAAAATCTATGTCCACACAAAACTTGTACGTGAATATTAATAGTGATTTTATGCCCCAAACTAGAAATAGTCCAAATGTTCTGGCACATCCATACAACGGACCACCACTCAATAAAAGGAACAAACTACTGATACACGCGACTAGATGAATCTCAAATGCTTTGTGCTAAGTAAAATAAACCAGACTGAAAAGGCTACCATACGTTTCCATTTATATGACAATCTTGCAAAGGCAAAACTACAGGAACAGGAAACTGTTCACTGATTGCCAGGGTGTGGGAGTAGGAGGAAGGGTTGACTACAGATGACTATGGAGGATTTTTTTTTTTTGAGACGGAGTCTCAAAAAAAATCGCCCAGGCTGGAGTGCACTGGCATGATCTCGGCTCACTGCAACATCCACCTCCTGGGTTTAAGGTATTTTTAGTAGAGACGGGGTTTCACTATGTTGGCCAGGCTGGTCTCAAACTCCTGACCTCAGGTGATCCACCTGCTTCGGCCTCCCAAAGTGCTGGGATTACAGGCATGAGCCACCGAGGCTAGCCACTCTTTTTTTTTTTTTAAGACAGAGTCTTGCTGTGTCACTCAGGCTGGAGTGCAGTGGCGTGATCCCAGCTCACTGCAGCCTCAACATCCTGCACTCAAGTGATCCTCCCACCTCAGCTTCCTGAGTAGCTGGGACCACAGGCACATGTCACCACGCCTAGCTAATTTTTAATTTTTTTGTAGAGACAGGGTCTCACTATGTTGCCCAGGCTGGTCTTGAACTCCTGGGCTCCACCAATCCTCCTGCCTTGCCCTCCTCACAGTGCCCGGCCCTCCTCACAGAGCCTGGCCCTTAGATTCTCTCTTTAACCTCTAACTCCACCCTGTCTTCCTCACTTTCAGCAGAGAGCATAGACACCATCAGATGGGCATTTCCTCAACTTGCTGCCACCAAACCCATTCACTCACCAGCTTCTCACAGGCCATTTTCTTTTCCAGGGGAGGAGGGGAGGAGGCTGCCCTCCCTCTCCGAAGCTAGCCCTACTCCTGTGCCCCATTTCATCTGGTCTTCTCACCTGGGCATTTGGAGATCTCGTCTCACCTCAATATTCTCCTTTTCCTTTTTTCTGGCTCCTTCCATCAGCATCTAAACACATTGCTGATCTCTTCTATTAAAAAGAAAAAATCCCTTCTCCCTTGAACCCATATGCCTTCTCCAGCTAGTGTCCTGACGCCTACCCTTCACACCAGTCTCCTGAGAGTGGTGTTGGCAGGGGAGTGTGTTTACTGCTTTCTACCTCTCCCACACTCCACAACCCACTTCAACCTGTATCTGTCCCCATAAGCCTCTGAAACCCCTCTTACTGAGGTCACAAGTACACTCCTAGTCACCAAACCCAGATGACCCTTTCTTCTTTTTTTGAGATGGAGTCTTGCTCTGTCACCCAGGCTTGAGTGCAGTGGCGTGATCTCAGCTCACTGCAAGCTCCGCCTCCCAGGTTCACACCATTCTCTTGCTTCAGCCTCCCGAGTAGCTGAGACTACAGGCGGTCCGCCACGAGGCCCAGCTAATTTTTTTTGTATTTACTAGTAGAGACGGGGTTTCACCATGTTAGCCAGGATGGTCTTGATCTCCTGACTTCGTGATCCGCCCGCCTCAGTCTTCCAAAGTGCTGGGATTACAGGCGTGAGCCACTGCACCCGGCCCCAGCTGACCCTTTCTTTAACGACCTCGCCTTTTCTCTTGGCTGCTTGACCTCTCATGCTCTGGTTTTCCCCCTGCCTCCCACTCTTCTCTCTCTCTCTGTCTATCTCTGTCTCTCTATTTCTGTCTCTGCCTCTATCTCTGTATCTTTATCTCTCTGTCTCTATCTCTCTCTGTATCTCTAACTCTGTCTCTATCTCTGTCTCTGTATCTGTTTCTGTCTATCTCTGTCTCTGTCTGTCTCTGCCTAAATCTCAGTGTCAGTGTTGCTCCATGTCCTGCTGATGACAAAGACTCTGAACTTCCACCTCAGACACTCACTTCTAGGCCTTTGCATGTGCTGTTCTCTACCCAGAATGTGTTTCTCCATGGCTTTCAAGAAGGCTTCCCTGACTACCTGAGTTCAGGTGGGGTGGCCCTCCTCAGTGCTCTTAGGGTACTGTACTGTCCCCTGACTGAGGGACCACTTTAGGTCTGTCCACTGTCAAACCCCCAGTAGCTGCCCCTATGCGTGGGACACAGCAAGAGCTCAGTAACCAAATGAATGATTACATGGCTGTGGTTCATCCTAGTGCTTAAAGCCCTGATCAGAGTTGAAAAGTTGCTGTATCTTATTCAGATTTCTGCTAGCAATATATTCAATAGTAAGCTTTGTTAGTCATCTATAACCCGGTGTACACGAGGTTATCAGGTCTTTTTCTGGGAGGAGTTTTAGAGGAGGAAAGGAGAGAGAATGAGTCCTAAAGGAGAGGAGTAGAAGGGGCATGCCAAGTAGAAAAGGTTGCAGAAAAGGTAGGCTTGGGGCAAAAAGATAATTTTCACCTGCTTGGGTGGTTTACTGAGGGCAGCCTTTTAGGCCTGCTTACCAAAGAGGCCAACCTTGCTGACGCTAGAAATTTGCAGATAATCCGTTTACCAGATCAGTGTCAGGCAGCTTATCCACCTCCTCTTGGGCTCTACGACCAAACCCGAGAAGAGCACTGAGGCCCAGCTAAGTCTGGGAGTTCAGTGCACAGGCCTCCCCTTTTGCACAGAGAGTGTGACATCATGTCTTAGGGGGGCTTTATGACAGGACAACCTCTTCAGCCTTGGCCAGAACAGCTTGTCAACAGCCTCGGGGTGGCTTTAAATCCCCAGTAGTGAGAGACAGCCCCTTTGTACGTATCTCGTTGGTTCAATTCAGCACAAACAGTGCTGACTGAGCAGCTACAATGTGCCAAGCTCTGTGTGAAGACTCATAGAGACACAAAGAAGCAAAGGTGTGTAAGACTCAGTCTTTTTTTTTCTTTAAGACTGAGTCTTGAGCTGTTGCCCAGGCTGGAGTGCAGTGGCATGATCGTGGCTCACTGCAACCTCCACCTCTCGGGTTCAAGAGATTCTCATGCCTCAGGCTACCGAGTGGCTGGGATTACAGGTGTGCATCACCATGCCCAGCTAATTGTTTTGTATTTTTATAAAGACAGGGTCTTGTCATGTTGGCCAGGCTGGTCTCAAACTCCTGGCCTCAAGTGATCCACCCACCTCGGCCTCCCAAAGTATTGAGATTACAGGCGTAAGCCACTGCACTCAGCCAAGACTCAGTCTTATTGCATAACACAATACGCATATTTTCTAAATCCAAAACAAGAACACGGCCTAACAATTGTATGTCATCTATTCATTCATTCAACCAGTGTCTGCTGAGCTTCCATTTTGGTCCAAGCATTATGCTGAGAGGATCAAAGGTAAACAGGACATACAGCCTACCCTTGAGGAGCTCGAAGACTTCAAACAGACATCTTATGGTTCAAGACAATAACTTCTACCTTCCTCCAAATTTCTGTAAATGTAACAATAATTACAAATCTATGGGTGGTTGAAACTGAGGGATGGATGCCTCAGTTTCACATACACATGAAACATTCACCAAGATAGGCCATATTCTGGACCACAAAACAAATCTCAATGGATTTTAAATTTATCTCAAGTATGTCCTTCAACCACTGTGGAATTAAAAATTAGAAATCAGTAACAGAAAGATTCCTGGAAAGAATCTGAGCTCAGACTCACCTAACCCTGCCCCAACCTGACGGTATTTCTCTACCCGCCCTGATAGCTGATCACAAAAGCCATAAACTCTTGGGAGCTTTATGGCCCTGTCCATCACCTGAGAAATCCTAATACTTATCCTGGCCAACTTAGGGCAAGCTTATATCCCCCTTCCAGTATTGCAGCTGGTGTTCTCTTGAAAGCGCCACCTCCTGGCTGGAGGCCAACCAAGTCAGGACATTACAGCAACTCACAACAGAATAACCCTGCTCCAAGAAATGAGAAACAACAGCTAATTCCACTGCCTGCAACATCCTGGCTAACCAGAGCTCCTGAGTCTGTCCACGTGACAACTTCACTGCTAGCATAACCAGCATTTGAGAAAGCCAGCACAGTAAACAAAACTACAAGCAAGGACTCTCACACTCACAGTCTACTTTACTCCCTTCCCACCTCCACCAGAGCAGGTGCTGGTATCCATGGCCAGGAGAGCTAAAGACGGATCACATCACAGGACTCTTTGCAGACATTCCTCAGCACCAGCCTGGAACCTGGTAGCCCCACTTGGTGGATGGACCCAGAAGAGCAATAGCAATCACTGCAGTCTGGCTCTCAGGAAGCTCCATCCCTAGGGGAAGTGAGAATTCATCACATCAAGGGGTCACTTTGTGGGACAAAAGAATCTGAACAGTAGCCCCTGAGTTCCAGAATTTTCCCCTGAAATAGTCTACCCAAGTGAGAAGAAATCAGAAAAATTGTAATATGACAAAACAAGGTTCTATAACACCTCCAAAAGACCATACTGGCTCCCCAGCAATGAATCCAAATCAAGAAGAAATCTCTGAATTGCCAGATAAACAATTCAGACGGTTGATTATTAAACTACTCAAGGAGAGACCAGAGAAAAGTGAAAACAAAGAAATTTAAAAAACAATATTGGCTATGGATTGGCCGGGTGCAGTGGCTCACACCTGTAAAGCCAGCACTTTGGAAGGCTGAGGCAGGCTGATCACTTGAGGTCAGGAGTTTGAGACCAGCCTGGCCAACATAGTGAAACCCCATCTCTACTAAAAATATAAAAATTAGCCAGGCATGGTGGTGCGTGCCTGTAATACCAGCTACTTGGGAGATTGAGGCAGGGGGATTGCTTGAACCCAGGAGCCAGAGGTTGCAGTGAGCTGAGATTGCACCACTGCACTCTGAGCAACAGAGTGCTCAGAGTCTCAAAAAAAAAAAAAAAAAAAGAAAAAGAAAACAACAAAAAATACAGGCTATGGATGAAAAATTCTCCAGAGAAATAGATATTATAAAGAAAAAAAAATCACAATTTCTGCAAACAGAAGACACACTTAGAGAAATACAAAATGCACTGGAAAGTGTCAACAACAGACTAGAACAAGTATGTAGGATACAATAAAATTCCTCTTCAAAGGTTTAGCCTGTTAACTTCCTTGTTCTTTGTTCTCAAACTCAACTTTCTTGTTCTCTATGCCTCCTTGTCCCTAGTTACTGTAACTGTAAACAACCTTCCTGTCAGTTTTTGTTTTTTTTTTTGAGATGGAGTCTCACTCTGTCACCCAGGCTGGAGTGCAGTGGCGCGATCTCGGCTCACTGCAAGCTCCGCCTCCCGGGTTTACGCCATTCTCCTGCCTCAGCCTCTTCGAGTAGCTGGGACTACAGGCGCCTGCCACCACGCCCGGCTAATTTTTTTGTATTTTTAGTAGAGACGGGGTTTCACTGTGGTCTCGATCTCCTGACCTCGTGATCCGCCCGCCTCGGCCTCCCAAAGTGCTGGGATTACAAGCGTGAGCCACTGCGCCCGGCCCTTCCTGTCAGTTCTAATCAATAACTGACATCTGTTCCCTTGGTTATCCACTCTTCACCCATTCCTCCCTTCGAAACTGCACGTCCCACCACTGTAACTCACATTTACCTTCCGTTCCTTATTTGGGAAAGTATTCACAAATAGCCAATCGGGTCAGTTTAGATTGTGCAGTCCAACCACAGCCCGTGAAGGAGTGACACAGAGGGAGGGATTGCGTTAGGAATAAAAACCCCTGCTTTCCTTTGTTCGGTGTGCTCTTGCAATCGTGATTGACACAAGCAGCACCCTTCTGCAGAAGTAAATTGCCTTGCTGAGAAAACTTTCGCCTCAGTGCTGGTTTCACTTTGCAGCACTGAGCATTTATCTCCAACAAATCTGGGGCTCATCCAGGATTCCCATTCTCCTCTGGGGAAGGGGTCTCTGGTCACCTCTCATAAGGAGACGCATCCCACTGCCTCGTTGCAGTGGCCTCAGGGTGAGGGATTGGAACCCACCCGGCATGACGAATAAACCTGGACTCTCAGCAATGTGGGGAAAAAAAGGCTTGCAACACCATGGTGACCAGGTAACTTTCTGCACAGATCAAGGCAAGAAACGTCACAGGGGCGACAAAGCATTTCCTTGGTGGTCACGATATTCTGGAGGTTGAAAGTGTGTGTGAATGATGACAAGCATTACTGCTTGCGGTGCTCCTTATGTGAATGGTACTAAGCACTACTGCTGTGCAGAGTGAGTGTGTCCTATCTGAGGTTCCACGGTCACCTCATACGGCTTAGGACAGATCCTGCCATGGGGTTTATACTGGCATGCCAATGCTAGGAGGGACCTAAATTCCCTTCTGGGAAGTGACCAGAGTGGACAAAGCAAAAGAAGGGTGCAAGGAACCTCCAGCAGATGGGGCTAAAGGATAGAAATCTCTAGTATGAGGGATTGAGCCTCAATAAGCCTCCAGAAAAGGATAGGCAATAAATCTCTAGTATGAGGGATTGAGCCTAACTAGGACCCAACATGGGAAATACCCCAAGCAGGACACAGAGTAAAAAGGATAAAGATAGCAATAAAGATATTCCCGCTGTTAGTCCCCTATGTCTCATGTTAAAATATTGGAAAGATAATGAGAGACTTAAACATAAGAAAAAGCAACAAATGACAAAATATTGCTGTTTTATTTGGACTCAGGGACCCATCCTCAAACCCTCAATCTTTTGGCCAAAGTATGGGTTGAACAAGGATGTGATGTATCAACTTCTAATTCAATGTGTAAATGATAAAAGTCCAGTTTCTCAAGAACTGGCCTATGCTCTTTGTTGGAGGCAGGGACCTGTCCTCCTCTTTCCCTTAAAGACAACTAGGGAAAAACTCAATCTAGCACCTCAAAATGAAGAGTCAGAAAAGCCAGTCCCCATGCCTAAAGACTCCAGCACATGGGATCCTCTAGACCATCTTCCCCCATGCTCAGTGCCCCTAACCTTTCCCCTCAGGTAGCAGCTGCTGTCCCCGTTCCTGCTCCAGATCCTTCTCCTGCTCATGTTATTCCTCCTCCTTACAATCCTGATTCTTGGGAATCACCATCCCATTAGCCTGTTCCTTCTCAGCCTGAGTACCCCTCCCTAAAAGGACTCCAACGTGAGGCAGAACAATGTAAAAAAGATATCCAAAATTTCCCATTTCCCTCCACATCTAAGGAGTCAGCCCCAACTCTCTTCCCCTTAAAAGAGGTGCCACAGGGACAGGAGGGCTATTAGTTTTGTGAATGCTCCCTTAACCAGTTCAGAGGTCTGAAGTTTGAAGAAGGAACTTAAGCCGTTATTGGATGACCTTATTGGGTGACAGATCAGGTTGATCAATTCTTGGGACCTCAGCTGTACACTTGGGTCGAGTTAATGTCCATCCTAGGCATCCTCTTTTCAGGGGAGGAAAGAAGCATGATCTGTAGGGCTACTATGGCAATTTGGGAACATGAACACCCTCCTGGTCAAAATATTCCCACCACAGATCAAAAGTTTCCCATCCAAGACCCCCGGTGGGA
The DNA here is from genome assembly GCF_009828535.3 of Hylobates moloch. Taxonomy (NCBI): domain Eukaryota; kingdom Metazoa; phylum Chordata; class Mammalia; order Primates; family Hylobatidae; genus Hylobates; species Hylobates moloch. The sequence continues at coordinate 23,375,614 of NW_026652294.1, read as the reverse complement.
CAATATTAATGCAGCTCACCGGGAAAATATGCAAGACCTAAGGGAAATGATAATAAAGGGAATTAGGGAATCAGTACCCTGAACCCAAAACCTCTCTAAAGCATTTGATATACAATAGGAAAAAGATGAGGGGCCTATAAAATTTCTAGACAAGAATAAAGGACCAAATGAGACAATATGCAGGCCTAAATTTGGAAGATCTCTTTGGACAGGGAGTGTTAAAGCTCCATTTTGTCACTAAAAGTTGGCCAGATATTTCAAAAAAGTTACAAAAATTAGAAGACTGGGAAAACCAACCTCTAAGTGAACTTCTCAGAGAAGCTCAAAAAAATGTACGTGAGGAGAGAAGCAAAAACAAAAGGCAAAACTCATGTTATCCACTTTCCAGCAGGTGGCCCCAAACCCACACGCTTCTAAACAAAGCTTCCAGGGGGCCAGAAACTATAAAAGGTCCAGACCCTCATTTAAAGGACCCAAGCCTCCTTCTAGAGGACCCAGGCACTTGTCTACCAGACCCTCTGAAGAATTTGGGGGGGGGCAAAGTTGAAGAATCCCAGAACTGAGAGAGAAGAGGGACAGGATAGGTGCTGTAAATGCGGAAGGGCAGGCCACTTCAAAAGAGAATGTCCCAAACTGGAAAAGGAGAAAAGAAGCCCTTTAATTCATGACTTTTGAGGAAGAATAGGGGGGTCAGGGGCTCTGTTTACCTCGAGTCCCACCAAGAGCCCTTGATAAATTTACAGGTGGGAACCAAACATGAGCTTATCACCTTTTAGTCAATTCAGGAGTGGCTCGCTCCTCCGTTTGCTTTCCCTCATCCAACACTGCCTGCTCTTCAGAAGAACTTTTAGTCTCTGGGGTAAAAGGAGAAGGATTTAAAGCAAAAATCTTAGAAAGTACAGAAGTTAAATACCATGATTGGTTGACTCATATCCAATTTTTGTTGATCCCTGAGGCAGAAACTAATCTATTAGGAAGAGACTTTTTTTTTTTTTTTTTTTTTTGTCTTGCTTTGTCACCCAGGCTGGAGTGCAGTGGCGCAATCTCAGCTCACTGCAAGCTCCGCCTCCCGGGTTCACGCCATTCTTCTGCCTCAGCCTCTCCGAGTAGCTGGGACTACAGGCGCCCGCCACCATGCCCAGCTAATTTTTTGTATTTTTAGTAGAGACGGGGTTTCACCGTGGTCTCGATCTCCTGACCTCGTGATCCGCCCGCCTCGGCCTCCCAAAGTGCTGGGATTACAAGCGTGAGCCACCACGCCCGGCCTAGGAAGAGACTTAATGCTAGAATTAGGCATAGGCTTACAAGTTGGTCCTAAAGGATTCTTTACCTCATTAAACCTACTCACCACCACAGATGAAAAATACATTAATCCTAGTGTCTGGTCAAGGGAAGGAAACCGGGAGAAACTCTGAATCCCTCCAATCCACATCAAGTTAAGAACCCCCGGGGAAGTAGTAAGGAGGAAACAATACCCCAAACCCCTAGAGGGTAGGATAAGATTAAAGCCTATAACTGAAAGTCTTATTAAAGATGGGCTCCTTGAACCCTGTATGTCCCTGTATAACACTCTAATATTGCCAGTCAAGAAATTAGATGGGTCATACCGACTTGGTACAAGATCTTAGAGCCATCAAATAGTCCAAACTAACCATCCTGTTGTCCCCAATCCATATGCCATTCTCAGCAAAATTCCATATAACCATCAGTGGTTTACAGTAATAGATTTAAAAGATGCCTTCTGGGCATGCCCCTTGGCTGAAGATAGCCGAGACATATTTGCTTTTGAGTGGGAGGATCCCCATTCAGGGCGAAAACAACACTATTGATGGACAGTTTTACCTCAAGGGTTTACAGACTCTCCAAACCTTTTTGGTCAAATTTTAGAACAAGTCTTAGAAAAAGTTGTCATCCCAAAGCAAATATACCTGCTCCAGTACATGGATGATATTCTCATATCTGTTGAAGACGCAGAGAAGGTAGCTGGCTTCTCTACACATATCCTTAACCATCTGGAGTTTGAGGGGTTATGGTTCTTAAAGGGAAAGCTTCAGTATGTGGAGCCTGAAGTTAAATATTTAGGCCACTTAATAAGTGCAGGTAAGCAAAGGATAGGAACTGAACGAGTTGAAGGCATCGTGTCCTTACCCTTGCCTCAAACTAAGCAATAACTCGGAAAATTTCTAGGATTAGTTGGATATTGACACTTATGGATTGACTCATATGCCCTAAAAAGTAAACTTTTATATGAAAAGCTTACCCAGTGGAAACTGGACCGTCTCCTGTGGACTTCTGAGGAAGTCTATCAGGTTGAAGAGCTGAAATACAAACTCATAACTGCCCCTGTCTTAGCCTTACCTTCCCTAGAAAAGCCATTTCATCTTTTTGTTAATGTAAACAACGGGGTAGCTTTAGGGGTGCTTACTCAAGAACATGGTGGTCACCAGCAGCCCATAGCCTTCCTATCAAAAATTTTAGACCCAGTCACTTGTGGGTAGCCTCAGTGCATCCAATCCATTGCAGCTACAGCAGTATTAGTTGAAGAAAGTAGAAAATTAACCTTTGGGGGGAAATTGACTGTAAGCACACCCCACCAAGTTAGAGCTATTTTAAATAAAAAAGCAGGAAGGTGGCTCACTGACTCCAGAATCTTAAAATATGAGGCTATTTTACTAAAAAGATGATTTAACCTTGACTACTGACAATTCACTCAATCCAAGAGGTTTCTTAACAGGGGACCCAAATCTAAAAAGAGAACACCTATGTCTAGATCTAATTGACTATCGAACAAAGGTCAGGCCGGATCTAAGAGAGACCCCTTTCAAAATGGGGTGACACTTATTTATAGATGGTTGATCCCAAGCAATTAAAGGAGAAAAACACAATGGGTATGCAGTAATTGATGGAGAAACTCTTGAAGAAATAGAGTCAGGAAGGTTGCCCAATAGTTGGTCTGCCAAAGTGTGTGAACTATTTGCACTCAGCCAGGTTTTAAAACACTTACAGAGCAAGGAAGGAACTATTCATACTGATTCTAAGTACATTTTTGGAGTAGCTCATATATTTGGAAAAATTTGGGCTGAGCAAGGTCTTATTAATACTAAAGGCCAGGCCAGGCACGGTGGCTCATGCCTGTAATCCCAGCATTTTGGGAGGCTGAGGCAGGTGGATCATGAGGTCAGGAGATCAAGACCATCCTGGCTAACATGGTGAAACCCCGTCTCTACTAAAAATACAAAAAAATTAGTCGGGCGTGGTAGCGGGAGCCTGTAGTCCCAGCTACTCAGGAGGCTGAGGCAGGAGAATGGCGTGAACCTGGGAGGTGGAACTTGCAGTGAGCTGAGATCGTGCCACTGCACTCTAGCCTGGGTGACAGAGCAAGACTCCGTCTCAAAAAAAAACACCAAAAAACAAACAAACAAAAAACTAAAGGCCAAAATATCTTACCCACGAAGAGCTAATCGTCCATGTTTTAAACAATCTCCAGTTGCCAGAAGAAATAGCCATTGTACATGTCCCCGGACACCAAAACGACTTTTCCTTTACAAGTCAGGGAAATAACCTTGCAGATCAAGTGGCTAAACAGGCTGCCATTTCATCTGAAACACCCATCTTTCACTTAACCCCTTGTCTTCCTCCCCCTACTACAACCCCTACCTTGTCTGCTGCAGAAAAGGAAAAATTAATAAAAATGGAGCCAAAGAAAACTCAGAAGGAAAATGGGTGTTACCAGATCAAAGAGAAATGCTATTCAAACCCCTCATGAGAGAAATCCTACCTACCTGCATCAAGGGACCCACTGGGGACCCCAAGCCATGTGTGACACAGTTCTCAGGGTTTATGGGTGTATACCCTAGCCAAACAGGTTACGGATAGTTGCTTAATATGTAAGGAAACCAACAAATAAGTCATAAAGAAATCATCCCTGGGAGGGGAGGGATTCAGGGCTAAGACCATTGCAAAGTGTTCAAACTGACTACACTGAAATGCCCCCAATCGGTCGCCTAAAGTACTTAGTAATGGCAGATCACCTCACTCACTGGGTCGAAGCTATTCCCTTTTCAAATGAAATGGCCAATCATGTAGTTAAAGCATTAATTAAAAATATAGTGCCCAGGTTTGGGCTAATAGAAAATATTGACTCAGACAGTGAAACCTATTTCATAGCACATATCATTAAAAAGCTATCCTAAGCGCTAGACATTAGATGGAAATATCATACTCCTTGGCACCCACCTTCATCAGGGAGAGTAGAAAGGATGAATCAGACCTTAAAGAACCATTTAACCAAGTTAGTTCTATAGATTCGGTTGCCATGGACCAAATGTCTTCCTATTGCCTTGTTAAGAACCCAAACTGCAGTTCCACCGCTGTTGCCGCCGTCGTGCAGCATGCCACTCGGTGGAAGGGCCAGGCCTGCGTTCTCTCCTCCTTCCTCCCCGCCTCCGGCGGCAGGACCTTTCTCTCGCTGCTACCGGGACCCTGTGTCATAGCCCAGGCTGAGCACGATGCCCCCTAAAAAGGGAGGTGATGGAATTAAACCACCCCCAATCATTGGAAGATTTGGAACCTCACTGAAAATTGGTATTGTTGGATTGCCAAATGCTGGGAAATTTACTTTCTTCAATATATTAACCAATAGTCAGGCTTCAGCAGAAAACTTCCCATTCTGCACTATTGATCCTAATGAGAGCAGAGTACCTGTGCCAGATGAAAGGTTTGACTTTCTTTGCCAATATCACAAACCAGCAAGCAAAATTCCTGCCTTTCCAAATGTAGTGGATATTGCTGGCCTTGTGAAAGGAGCTCACAACGGGCAGGGCCTGGGGAATGCTTTTTTATCTCATTTTAGTGCTTGTGATGGCATTTTCATCTAACACGTGCTTTTGAAGATGATGATATCACGCATGTTGAAGAAAGTGTAGATCCTATTCGAGATATAGAAATAATACATGAAGAGCTTCAGCTTAAAGATGAGGAAATGATTGGGCCCATTACAGATAAACTAGAAAAGGTGGCTGTGAGAGGAGGAGATAAAAAACTAAAACCTGAATATGATATAACGTGCAAAGTAAAATCCTGGGTTATAGATCAAAAGAAACCTGTTCACTTCTATCATGACTGGAATGACAAAGAGATTGAAGTGTTGAATAAACACTTATTTTTGACTTCAAAACCAATGGTCTACTTGGTTAATCTTTCTGAAAAAGACTACACTAGAAAGAAAAACAAATGGTTGATAAAAAATTAAAGAGTGGGTGGACAAGTATGACCCAGGTGCCTTGGTCATTCCTTTTAGTGGGGCCTTGGAACTCAAGTTGCAAGAATTGAGTGCTGAGGAGAGACAGCAGTATCTGGAAGTGAACATGACACAAAGTGCTTTGCCAAAGATCATTAAGGCTGGGTTTGCAGCACTCCAACTAGAATACTTTTTCACTGCAGGCCCAGATGAAGTGCGTGCATGGACCATCAGGAAAGGGACAAAGGCTCCTCAGGCTGCAGGAAAGATTCACACAGATTTTGAAAAGGGATTCATTATGGCTGAAGTAGTGAAATATGACGATTTTAAAGAGGAAGGTACTGAAAATGCAGTCAAGGCTGCTGGAAGGTACAGACAACAAGGCAGAAATTATATTGTTGAAGATGGAGATATTATCTTCTTCAAATTTAACACACCTCAACAACCGAAGAAGAAATAAAATTTAGTTATTGCTCAGATAAACATACAACTTCCAAAAGGCATCTGATTTTTTAAAAATTAAAATTTCTGAAAACCAATGGGACAAATAAAGTTGGGGAGATGGAAATCTTTGACAAATTATTTTTATTTGTTTTAAAATTAAAATACTGTGTACCCTCTCCCCCCTCAATGAAATGCAAGTTCACTAAATGTGAACATCTTTGCTTCTCACGTGATTAAGACCCTACTCCAAATTGTAGAAGCTTTTCGGGAACCATATTACTCTCATGATACTTCATTAATCTCCATCATGTATGCCAAGCCTAACACATTTGACAGTGAGGACAATGTGGCTTGCTCCTTTTTGAATCTACAGATAATGCACTCCAGATATCTACACTCAATAAAACATTTGACAAAACCAAAAAAAAAAAAAAAAAAAGAATCCAAACTGCTCCTCGAAAAGATACTGGCCTTTCCCCTTACGAGATGCTCTATGGATTGCCTTATTTACACTCCACTGCTGATGTTCCGAAAAGACCAGTTCCTCAGGAATTATATTCTTGGTCTCTCCCCTACTTTCTCTTTTCTTAAAACCAAAGGTCTCCTAGCACAGGCTCTGCCTCTGGAGTTCCCAGTACATCAACATCAGCCTGGGGATCACGTCCTTATCAAGAGCTGAAAAGAGGAGAAACTTGAGCCAGCCTGGGAAGGACCTTACCTGGTGCTTCTAACCACTGAAACTGTAGTCCGGACAGCAGAAAAAGGATAGACCCATCACACCCGAGTCAAGAAAGCACTGCCACCTCCAGAGTCATGGGCCATTATCCCAGGGGAAAACCCTCTCAAACTAAAGCTAAGAAAAGTTTAACTCTCTTTCATCTATTCTACTACTCTTTCTTCTTTCCTCATTCTGTTGCTGACCGCCTTGTTATCAATGTAACTAAATCAAACTCACCCCAAGTTATTATGTTTGATGCCTGTTTAGTCATACCCTGTAGAGATCTCCAAAGTCAAAGGCAACTCTCAGCCTCAGAAAAATATCTCTGCCGCTTTAAAATAAGAGGCTCCTCCTACCAAGACTCTTCTCAGAAAATATAGGGAAACAGGTCTGCCATAGCTGGAATGATGTTCTGTGGACAACTGAGTATCAAGGCTGGACCTCATCAACATGTGGCTGTATATACTTAAAACCATACATTCACTTTACTAAAGGAAGCACCCCTCCCCTCGATTTTCATTACAACCAATGTAATCCAGTGAAGATTTCTACTCTCACTCCGGCCTCTACCAACCCTCTAGACCTACTTTGAGTCGCTTCTATGGCATAGGGACCAAGGCGGCACAGACCTCATAGGGTCTTTTGAAATGCGTTTTATTAATCTCTCATCCTCTTCACCTCCTTCCCTCTCTTCTCCTTCTAAGCCTTCTTCTAATCAGACTGCCATACCTTCCACACCCAATGATAAGACTAAAGTAGATATTGTAGAAGTAAATGATCTAAGGCAAACTTTAGCAACTGAAACAAAATATCAAGATGCAAATGCCTGGTTGGAATGGATCAAATATTCTGTCCGCACATGAAACAAAAGCAAATGTTATGCTTGTGCTCACGGCCAGCCAGAGACCCAGATTGACCCCTTTCCACTTGGACAGTCCCCCAGTCAACCAGGCAAGGGCAGCATGGTAGCTCTCTTCCAGGATTCTATAGCTTGGGGCAAGCAATCATGCCAAGCTCTCTCTCTGCTCTATCCCAAAGTTCAACATCCTGCAGGTCAGCCCCAGAGGGCCATCCAGCTTCCGTCTCCCAACATCAATTTCACCTCCTGTTTCTCACAACAAGGGGAAAACTTGGTGTTCCTTGGAAGCTTAACAGGATGCAGTGAGCTTAAGCCTTTCCAAGAGCTTACCCATCAGTCTGCCCTTAGTCATCCTCAAGCAGATGTATGGTGGTATTGTGGCAGACCCTTACTGGACACTCTGCCAAGTAACTGGAGTGGTACTTGCACTCTTGTCCAATTGGCTATCCCTTTCACCCTGGCATTTCATCAACCAGAAAAAGAAAAGCCACGACACCATAAAATAAGAGAAGCCCCTTACAGGTTTTTTGACTCTCAAGTTTATTTAGATGCAATTGGAGTCCCATGGGGAGTACCTGATAAATTAAAAGCCCGGGACCAAATAGTCTGCAGGATTTGAATCAATATTTCCATGGGTAACTATTAATAAAAATAGTTATAACCAACAGCAGTTTATTAATTATACCAGGGATGCTATCAAAGGAATAGCTGAGCAGTTAGGGCCGACTAGCCAGATGGCTTAGGAAAACAGAATGGCCCTAGGCATGATATTAGCTGAAAAAGGTAGAGTTTGTGTTATGATTAAAACTCAGTGTCAGCCGGGCGCAGTGGCTCACGCCTGTAATCCCAGCACTTTGGGAGGCCGAGGTGGGTGGATCATGAGGTCAGGAGATCAAGACCATCCTGGTTAACACGGTGAAACCCCGTCTCTACTAAAAATACAAAAAATTAGCCGGGCGAGGTGGCGGGCACCTGTAGTCCCAGCTACTCGGGAGGCTGAGGCAGGAGAATGGCGTGAACCCCAGGGGGCGGAGCCTGCAGTGAGCTGAGATCGCGCCACTGCACTCCAGCCTGGGTGACAGCGAAACTCTGTCTCAAAAAAAAAAAAAAACAAAAAACTCAATGTCGTACCTTCATCCTGAACCATACTGCCCCAGATGGGAGTTATCAAAAGCCTTACAAGGACTTACCATTTTATCTAATGAATTGGCTAAAAATTCTGGAGTCAATAACCCTTCTTCAGGATGGCTAGACAGGTGGTTTGGTAAATGGAAAGGAATCATAGCCTCAATTCTTACTTCTCTTGCAGTTGTAATAGGTGTACTCATTCTTGTTGGGTGTTGTGTCATACCATGCATCCATGGGCTAGTACAAAGGCTTATAGAAATAGCACTTACTAAAACCTCCCTTAGCTCTCCTCCACCTTATTCAGATAAGCTTTTCCTTTCAGACGATCAAGTCAAACAGCAAAGCCAAGACATCTTAAAAAGGTTTGAAGAGGAAGAACTATAAAAATTAAAAGGGGGAAACTGTAGGATACAATAAAATTCTTCTTCAAAGGTTTAGCCTGTTAACTTCCTTGTTCTTTGTTCACAAACTCCACTTTCTTGTTCTCTATGCCTCCTTGCCCCTAGTTACTGTAACTGTAAACAACTTTCCTGTCAGTCCTAATCAATAACTCACATCTGTTCCCTTGGTTACCCGCTCTTCACCCTTTCCTCCCTTTGAAACTGCACGTCCCACCACTGTAACTCACATTTCCCTTTCCTTCCTTATTTGGTAAAGTATTCACAAATAGCCAATTGGGTCAGTTTAGGTTGTGCGGTCCAACCACAGCCCATGGAGGAATGACAAAGAGGCAGGGACTGCATTAGGAATAAAAACCCCTGCTTTCCTGTGTTCAGTGTGCTCTTGCAATCGTGATTGACACAAGCAGCACCCTTCTGCAGAAGTAAATTGCCTTGCTGAGATAACTTTTGCCTGAGTGCTGGTTTCACTTTGTGACACTGAGCATTTATCTCCAACAAGTAGAAGAAAGAACTTCAGAGCTTGAAGACAAAGCATTTGAAGTAACTCAACCAGACAAAGACAAATAAAAAAGAATTTTTTTTTTTTTTGAGACAGTCTCGCTCTGTCGCCCAGGCTGGATGGAGTGCAGTGGCGTGATCTCGGCTCACTGCAAGCTCTGCCTCCTGGGTTCATACCATTCTCCTACCTCAGCCTCCCAAGTAGCTGGGACTACAGGCGCCCGCCACCACACCTGGCTAATTTTTTGTATTTTTAGTAGAGACAGGGTTTCATCATGTTAGCCAGGACGGTCTCGATCCCCTGACCTTGTGATCCGCCTGCCTCGGTCTCCCAAAGTGCTGGGATTACAGGCGTGAGCCACTGCACCCAACCAAAAAGAATTTTTAAAAATGAACAAAGCTTCCAAGAAATTTGGGATTATGTTAAACAGCCAGACCTAAGAATAATTGGTGTTACTCAGGAAGAAGAGAAATCTAAACATTTAGAAAGCTTATCTGAGGGAATAATCAAGGAAAAGTTCCTTGCCCTCACCAGACATCTATACATCTAAATACAAGAAGCTCAAAGAACACCTGAAAAATTCATTGCAAAAAGATAATTACCTAGGCACACAGTCATCAGGTTATCTAAAGTCAAGATGAAGGGAAAGATCTTAAGAGCCATGAGGCAAAAGCATCAGGGAACCTACAATGGAAAACCTATCAGATTAACAGCAGATTTCTCAGCAGAAACTCTACAAGCCAGAAGAGATTGAGGTCCTATCTTTAGCCTCCTCAAACAAAATAATTGCCAGACAAGAATTTTGTATTCAGCAAAACTATGCTTCATAAATGAGGAGAGATAAAGTCTTTTTCAGACAAACAAATGCTGAGAGAATTTGCCACTAGCAAGCCAGCACTACAAGAAATGTCAAAAGGAGTTCTCAATCTTGAAATAAAAATAGAACCTCCTTTAAGTATATATTTTAAAAGGCTTATAAAACAATAACATAATTTAAAAAAGCACCAACTAGCACTATGAATAAAACACTATCTCATAATTCAATACTAACATTGAATGTAAATGGCCTGAATGCTCCACTTAAAAGATACAGAATGGATAAAATTCACCACCCAACCATCTGCTGTCTTCAAGAGACTCACCTAATGCATAGGGACTCACATAAACTTAAGGTAAAGGGGTAGAAAAAGATACTGCATGCAAATGGAAAGCAAACGCAAGCAAGAGTAGCTATTCTTTTTTTTTTTCTTTGAGATGGAGTCTCGCTCTGTTGCCCAGGCTGGAGTGCAGTGGCGCGATCTCGGCTCACTGCAACCTCTGCCTCCTGGGTTCAAACAATTCTCCTGCCTCAGCCTCCCAAGTAGCTGGGACTACAGGCATGTGCCACCATGCCCAGCTAAATTTTTGTATTTTTAGTAGAGACAGCGTTTCACTGTGTTAGCCAGGATGGTCTCAATCTCCTGACCGCATGATCTGCCTGCCTTGGCCTCCCAAAGTGCTAGGATTATAGACGTGAGCCGGCCAAGAGTAGCTATGTTTTTTTTTTGTTTTTTGTTTTTTGTTTTTCTGAGACTAAGTCTTGCTCTGTCGCCAGGCTGGAATGCAGTGGTGCTATCTTGGCTCACTGCAACCTCTGCCTCCTGAGTTCAAGCAATTCTCCTGCCTCAGCCTCCCGAGTAGCTGGGACTACAGGTGCATGCTACCACACCCAGCTAATTTTTGTATTTTTAATAGAGATGGGGTTTCACAATGTTGGCAAGGATGGTCTCAATCTCCTGACCTCATGATCTGCCTGCCTCAGCCTCCCAAAGTGCTGGGATTACAGGCGTGAGCCACCATGCCTTGCCGAGTAGCTATTCCTGTATCACACAAACAGACTTTAAAGCAACAACAGTTAAAAAAAGACAAAAAGAGGCCAGGCGTGGTGGCTCACACCTGTAATCCCAGCACTTTGGGAGGCCAAGGCAGGTGGATCATGAGGTCAGGAGATCGAGACCATCCTGGCTAATGTAGTGAAACTCCGTCTCTACTAAAAAAATACAAAAAATTTAGCTGGGCGTGGTGGTGGGTGCCTGTAGTCCCAGCTACTCTGGAGGCTGAGGCAGGAGAATGGTGTGAACCTAGGAGGCAGAGCTTGCAGTGAACCGAGATTGCGCCACTGCACTCCAGCCTGGGCAACAGAGCAAGACTCTGTCTCAAAAAAAAAAAAAAAAAAGACAAAAAGGGACATTACATAACGATAAAAGATCAGTCCAGCCGGGCGCGGTGGCTCACACCTGTAATCCCAGCACTTTGGGAGGCCGAGACAAGCAGATCACAAGGTCAGGAGATTGAGACCATCCTGGCTAACATGGTGAAACCCTGTCTCTACTAAAAATACAAAAAACATTAGCCAGGTGTGGTGGTGGGCATCTGTAGCCCCAGCTACTCAGGAGGCTGAGGCAGGAGAATGGCATCAACCCAGGAGGCGGAGCTTGCAGTGAGATGAGAGCTGAGATCACGCCACTGCACTCCAGCCTGGGTAGACAGAGTGAGACTCCGTCTCAAAAAAAAAAAAAAAAGATCAGTCCAACAGGAAAATATTGCAATCCTAAATACATATGCACCTTAATGGGCCAGGTACGGTAGCTCACACCTGTAATCCCAGCACTTTGGGAGGCTGAGGCAGGCAGATCACTTGAGGTCGGGAGTTCAAGTCCAGCCTGACCAGCATGGTGAAAGCCCATCTCTACTAAAAATACAAAACTTAGCTGGGCGTAGTGGCAAGCACCAGTAATGCCAGCTACTCGGGAGGCTCAGGCAGGGAAATCACTTAAACCCAGGAGGCAGAGGTTGCAGTGAGCCAAGATCACGCCACTGCACTCTAGCCTGGGCAACAGACCGAGACTCCATCTCAAAAACAAACAAACAAACAGGTAAAGATGATACAGATTAACACCCTCATAAACACAGATGCAAATATTAACAAAATCTTATCACATTGAAAATAATATGTAAATATATACAACATTATCTATAGCATTTACTCCCAGGAATGCAAGGTTGGGTTCAACATTCAAAAACTAATAAATGAAATTAACCATATTAACAGACAGAAAAAGAAAAATTACATTATTATATCAATAGATGCACAAAATATATTTCACAAAATCAACATCTGATCCCCAAAGAAAAGAAAATTCCCAGCAAACGAGGAATTCATGGAAACATTTTCAATCCGATGAGGGGTATCTACGAAAAACCTACAGCTAGCAACATACTCAATGGTAAAATACTAAATGCTTTGCTCCTAAGTTCAGAAATGTCTTAATTAATTTATTTATTTATTTTTATTTATTTATTTATTTTTTTGAGACAGACTTTCACTCTTGTCACCCAGGCTGTAGTGCAAGGGCACAATCTCGGCTCACTGCAACCTCCGCCTCCCAGGTTTAAGTGATTCTCCTACCTCAGCCTCCTGAATAGCTAGGATTACAGGCGCCCGCCACCACGCCCAGCTAATTTTTGTATTTCTAGTAGAGATGGGGTTTCACCATGTTGGCCAGGCTGGTCTCAAATTCCTGATCTCAGGTGATCTGCCCACCTTGGCCTCCTAAAGTACTGACATTACAGACATGAGCCACCACACCTGGCCAGGAATGTCTTAATTTAAGGCAAAAAAAATGTCTGCCCTCATCGCTTTCTTTTTTTTTGAGGTGGAGTCTCATTCTGTCACCCAGGCTGGAGTGCAACAACGTGATCTCAGCTCACTGAAACCTCTGCCTCTCAGGTTCAAGCAATTCTCCTGCCTCAGCCTCCCAAGTAGCTGGAATTATAGATGTGTACCATCACGCCAAGCTAATTTTTGTATTTTTAGTAGAGATGGGGTTTCACCATGTTGGCCAGGCTGGTCTCGAACTTCTGACCTCAGGTGATCCGCCTGCCTTGGCCTCCCAAAGTGCTGGGATTACAGGCATGAGCCACCACACCCGGTCTACCCTCATCACTTCTGTATGATATTGTGCTAGAAGCTCTAGCCAGTGAACTAAGTCAAAAAAGAGAAGTAAGGGCAATCAGATTGAAAAGAAAGAAATAAAACTGTATTTTCAAATAACATGATTGTGTGTAAAATCCTGTGGGATCATCCAAAAAGCAACTACAGCTTAACAAGGCTGAAGGATGCAAGATCACTGTATTAAAATCAATTACATTGCTATATAATAGGAATAAACAATTGGGAATTAAAACTTCTTAAAAACCAGTTATAACAGCATCCAAAATATAAAATACATAGGCAAAAAATATAATAAAAGCTACATGCAAAATCATACACTAATAACTACAAAACATTGCTGAGAGAAATTAAAGACGATCTAAATGAATGAAGAGCCATACCATGGTCATGAATCAGAAGACTCAACATTTTAAAGATGTCAGTTCCTCCCAAATTAATCTATAGATGCAGTGTAATCAATAAAAATTCCAGCAATTTTCTTGTTGAAATTGATTGCTTTTTCTAAAATTCATAGAGGAATGCAACTCAGGCCGGACACAGTGGCTCATGCCTGTAATACCAGCACTTTGAGAGGCCAAGTCAGGTTGGTTGTTTGAGTCCAGGAGTTCGAGACAAGCCTGGGCAACGTGGTGAAACCCTGTCTCTACAAAAAGTACAAAAATTAGCTGGGTGTGGTGGTGCATGCCTGTAATTCCAGCTACCCGGGAGCCTGATGCAGGAGAATCTTTTGAACCTGGGAGGCAGAAGTTGCAGTGCACTGAGATCTTGCCACTGCACTTCAGCCTGGGCGACAGAGTGAGACTCCATCTCAAAAAAAAAAAAAAAATACAGTTACGAACATGTTGAAAAAATAAAAAATAGAGTCTCAGCATAGAAATAGGAGATATAAGGAAGAATCAGATAGAAATTTTAGAAATAGAAAATACAACTGAAATAAAAAGCTCAGTGAATGGGCTCAAAAGTGTAAAAGAGGACAACACAAGCAGTTAACTGGAAGACAGGACAACAGAAATTACCCAATCTGAACAACAGAGAGAAAATGGACTGGAAAAAGTAAAAAAGAAAGAAAAGAGAAAAGAAAAGAGGCCGGGTACAGTGGCTCACGCCTGTAACCCCAGCACTTTGGGAGGCTGAGGCAGGCGGATCATGAGGTCAGGAGATCGAGACCATCCCTGGCTAACACGGTGAAACCCCATCTCTACTAAAAATACAAAAACGAAATTAGCTGAGCATGGTGCTGGGCACCTGTAGTCCCAGCTACTCAGGAGGCTGAGGCAGGAGAATGGTGTGAACCCGGGAGGCAGAGCTTGCAGTGAGCCAAGATCGCGCCACTGTACTCCAGTCTGGGCAACAGAGCGAGACTCCATCTCAACAAAAAAAAAAAAAAAAAAGAAGAAAAGAAAAGAAACAAATAATAAACACAACCTCAGGGCCTGTGAGACTAATAAAAAATCAGAGTGGGGCGTGATAGCTCATCCCTGTAATCCCAGCATTTTGGTAGACAGAGGCAGAAGGATTGTTTGAGTGAGCCCAAGGAGTTTGAGGCCAGCCTGGACAACATGGGAGGGGGCCGGGCATGGTGGCTCACACCTGTAATCCCAGCACTTTGGGAGGCCGAGGCAGGCAGATCACGAGGTCAAGAGATGAGACCGTCCTGGCCAACTTGGTGAAACCCCGTCTCTAACAAAAATTCAAAAATTAGCCAGGCATGGTGGTGGGCACCTGTAATCCCAGCTGCTCAGGAGGCTGAGGCAGGAGAATCACTGGAATCTGGGAGGCAGACATTGCAGTGAGCCGAGATCATGCCACTGCACTCCAGCCTGGTGAAAGAGTGAGACTCCGCCTCAAAAAAAAAAAAAATTGAGTGTGGTGGTGCACACCTGTGGTCCCAGCTACTCTGGGGGCTGAAGTGGGAGGAACGCTTGAGCCTGGAAGGTCTAGGTTGCAGTGAGCCATGATTCTGCCACTGTACTCCAGCCTGGGTAACAGAGCAAGACCCTGTCTCAAAAAAATACATTAATAAATAAATAATCAAATGAAAAAATATTCAAAGAAAACTTTCCTACTTAGCAAAATGCATAAAACAATAGATTCAAGAAGCTGAGAGACTTCCAACTGGGATATACCCAAAGAAGTTCACACCAAGACACATTACAGTCAAACTTCTGAAAACAAAACAAAAATTTTTTGAAAGCAGCCAGAGGAAAACAATATGTTACTTATATAGGAAAAATAATTTGAATGACAGCTTATTTCTCATCAGAGACAATAGAAACCAGAAAGAAGTGACACAACACTTTTCCATTGTTAAAAAAAACTATCAACTCAGAATCCCATATCCAGTGAAAATATCCTTCAAGAATGGTGGGGGAAATTGGAAAATTCTCAAAGGAAGGAAAACTAAGAGAATTTGTCACCAACTAATATGCCCAATTGGTTTTTTATAAAGGTGCTGATGCAATTCAATGGAGGAAAAATGGCTTTTCCACAAATGGTTCTGGAGTAATCAGATATTCATAGGCAAGAAAATGAACCTTGAACTAAGTCTTACATTATATACAAAAATTACAAGGTGCAGTGGCTCATGCCTATAATTCCAGCATGGCAGATAGATCACTTGAAGTCAGGAGTTCGAGACCAGCCTGGCCAACACGGTGAAACCCTGTCTCTACTAAAAATACAAAAATCAGCTGGGCATGATGGTGCGCAACTATAATTCCAGCTACTTTGGAGGATGAGGCACTAGAATCGCTTGAACCTGGGAGGCAGAGGTTGCAGTAAGCCAAGATCATGCCACTGCACTCCAGCCTGGGTGAGGGAGTAAGACTCTGTCTCAAAAAAAACAAAAAACAAAAAACAAACCAAACCATGGACTTAAATGTAAATCATCAAACATTTAGGAGAAAATCTTCTGGACCTAGAGCTACACAAAGCATTTTTAGTCTTGACACCAAAAGCACAATCCATAACAGGAAAAATAATAAAATAGATTTCATCAAAATTAAGCACTTTTTACTCTGTGAAAGACCCTGTTCAGAGGATGAAAAGGCATTGAGTGGGAGAAAATATTTGCAAACTATGTATCTGATAAAGGACTAGTATCTAGAATATATAAAGAACCCCCAAAACTCAAAAATAAATAATCTAAATAAAAAATGTGCAAAAGAGATGAAAACGCACTTCAGTGAAGAGAATATAGAGATTGGAAATAAACTTGGGAAAGGATATTCAATATCAGTAGCCATTAAGGAAATGCAAACTAAAACTACAATGGGCTATCCCTGTACACTTATCCAAATGGCTAAATGTAAAAAGTTGCTACACCAAATGTAGAAGAGGATGTGGAGAAACTAGATCACTCATGAATTGCCAATAAGAATATAAAATGATACAGTTATTCTGGAAAACAATTTGGCAGTTTCTTTCTTTTTTTTTCCTGAGATGGAATCTTGCTCTGTCACCCAGGCTGGAGTGCAGAGGTGCGATCTCGGCTCACTGCAACCTCTGCCTCCTGGGCATGGTGGCACACGCCTATAATCCCAGCTACTCAGAAGGCTGAGGCAGGAGAATCGCTTGAACCCGGGAGGCAGAGGTTACAGTGAGCTGAGATCGTGCCATCGCACTCCAGCCTGGGCGACAGAGTGAGACTCCACCTCAAAAAAAAAAAAAAAAAAAAAGAGAGAGAGAGAGAAAAGAGGTTTAACTGACTCAGTTCTGCAGGCTGTGCAAGCATGGCTCCAGCAACTGCTCCTAGTGAGGGCCTCAGGAAGCTTCCAATCCCAGCAGAAGGAAAACGGAGAGCAGGCATGTCACATGGTGACAGCAGGAGCAAGAGAGCAAAGCAGGAGATGCCACACACCTTTAACAACCAGATTACAGATGAACTCACTCACCACCAAGGGGATGGTGCTAAGCCGTTCATGAGGGATCTGCCTCCATGATCCATTCACCTTCCACCAGGCTTCAACTCCAACACTGGGGATGACATTTTGACATGAGATTTGGAAGGGAGCAATATCCAAACCATATCACCATATTTTGTGTTTTGTTTAGGTTTGTTTTTTTGTCACCCAGGCTGGAGTACAGTGGTAGGATCATAGCTTATGGTAGCCTCGAACTCCTGGGTTCAAGCAATCCTCCTACCTCAGCCTCCCGAGTAGCTGAGACTATAGACACGTACCACCATGCTTGGCTATTTTAAACAAATTTTTGTAGAGATGCTATCAGGCAAAATTCACCCCTGATATTTCACGTAGGTTCTTTTCTATTTTCCCTAAGTGTCGGCCAGTCTGAGAAATAAAGGCACAGAGTACAAGAGATAAATTTTAAAGCTGGGTGTCCGGGGGAGACATCACATGTCAGCAGGTCCCGTGATGCCCCCTGAGCCATAAAACCAGCAAGTTTTTATTAGCAACCTTCAAAAGGGGAGAGAGTGTACGAATAGGGTGTGGGTCACAGAGATCACATGCTTCACAAGGTAATAAGATATCACAAGGTAAATGAAGGCAGTGTGAGTTCACAGGACCACAGGACCACGGCGAAATTAAAATTGCTAATGAAGTTTCGGGCATGCATTGTCACTGATAACATCTTATCAGGAGACAGGGTTTGAGAGCAGACAACCGGTCTGACCAAAATTTACTAGATGGGAATTTCCTTGTCCTAATAAGCCTGGGAGTGCTACGGGAGACTGGGGCTTATTTCATCCCTACAGTTGCGACTGTAAAATACGGCCACCCCCAAAGCGGCCATTTCAGAGGCCTACCCTCAGGGATGCATTCTCTTTCTCAGGGGCGTTCCTTGCTGAGAAAAAGAATTCAGCGATATTTCTCCCATTTGCTTTTGAAAGAAGAGAAATATGGCTCTGTCCCGCCCGGCTCACCAGCAGTCAAGAGTTTAAGGTTATCTCTCTTGTTCCTTGAACATTGCTGTTATCCTGTTCTTCTTTCAAGGTGCCCAGATTTCATATTGTTCAAACACACATGCTCTACAAACAATTTGTGCAGTTAATGCAATCATCACAGGGTCCTGAGGTGACATACATCCTCCTCAGCTTATGAAGATGACGGGATTAAGAGATTAAAGACAGGAATAGGAAATCACAAGGCTATTAATTGGGGAAGTGATAAGTGTCCATGAAATCATCACAATTCATGTTCAGAGACTGCAGTAAAGACAGGTGTAAGAAATTATAAAAGTATTAACTTGGGGAACTAATAAATGTCCATGAAATCTTCACAGTTTATGTTCTTCTGCCATGGCTTCAGCCAGTCCCTCCATTCCGGGTTCCTGACTTCCCGCAACAGATGCAGTCTTACTATGTTGCCAAGCTGTTCTCAAACTCCTGGCCTCAAGCAATCCTGAGATTATGGGAATGAACCACCATGCCTGGGTGACAGACCACCTTCTGTTTATCCACTTGTCAACTGATAGCCATTTGGGTGTTTTTAGTTTTTGGCTATGGTGAATACTGCTGCTATGAACATTTGCATACAAGTCTTTGTGCGGATAAAAATTTCTTCGGGGTAAATACCTAGGATTGGAATTGCCGGATCATACAGTAAGTCTACGTTTAACTTTTTTTTTTTTTAAATAGAGTCCCATTATTTTGCCTAGTCTGGTCTCAAACTCCTAAGCTCAAGCAATGCTTCTGCCTCAGCCTCTTACAAGTGAGTACCACCACTCCTGGCCATATTTAACTGTTTAAGAAACTGCCATACTGTTTTCCCAAATGGCTACATCATTTTATATTCCCACCAGCAAAGTATGAAAGTTCTAATTTCTCTATATCCTTGCCAACACTATCTTTTGTCTTTTTTTTTTTTTTTTTTTTTGAGATGGAGTCTTGCTCTGTCACTCAGGCTGGAGTGCAATGGCGTGATCTCAGCTCACTACAACCTCCACCTCCCGGGTCAAGCAATTCTCCTGCCTCAGCCTCCCTAGTAGCTGGGATTACAGGCATGCACTACCATGCCCAGCTAATTTTCCTATTTTTAGTAGAGCGGAGGTTTCACCATGTTGGCCAGGCCAGTCTCAAACTCCTGAACTCAAGTGATCTACTGGCCTTGGCCTCTCAAAATGCTGGGATTACAGGCGTGAGCCACCGTGCCTGGCTGTGTCTGTCTTTTTCATTCTAGCCATTCTACTGGGTGAGAAATGGTATCTCACGAGGGCTTTGATTTGTATTTCCCTAATGACTCATGATGTTGAATGTCTTTTCATGTACTTATTGGTCATCTGTATATCCTCTTTGGAGAAATGGTTATTCAAATACTTTGCCCATTAAAATAAAAATTTCATCTTTAAGAGCAGTTTCGAGTTCACAGCAAAACTGAACAGAAAATACACGGTTCCCCCACCCCACACACACTCATAGCCTCCCCCCACCATCAACATCAGGCACCAGAGGATATATTTGTTATAAGCAATGAAGCTACACTGACACACCAGTATCACCCATATCCCATAGTTTACATTAGGTTTCACTCTTGGTGTTGTACATCCTGTAGGGTTTGACAAATGTGTAATAACATGTATCCACCATCATAACATCCAGAGTAATTTCACTACCCTTAATATTCTCTGTGCAGCACCTCTGTGCATTTCTCCCCACTCCCAGCCCCTGTCATCTTTTTTATTGTCTCCATAGTTTTGCCTTTTCCAGGATGTAATATAGTTGGAATCATACAGTATGTAGCTCTTTCAGATTGTCTTCTTTCACTTACTAATATGCATTTAAGGTTTCTCCATGCCTTTTCATTAGCTCATTTCTTTCTAGTGCTGAATACAGTCCATTGTCTGGATATACCAAGGTTTATTTATCCATTCACCTGCCAAAGGACATCTTGGTTGCTTCCAAGTTTTGGCAATTACAAATAAAGCTGCTGCTGGCCGGGAGCGGTGGCTCACACTTGTAATCCCAGAACTTTGGGAGGCCAAGGCGGGCAGATCACGAGGTCAGGAGATCGAGACCATCCTGGCTAACATGGTGAAACCCCATCTCTACTTAAAATACAAAATACTTGGAGGCTGAGGCAGGAGAATGGCATGAACCCAGGAGGCGGAGCTTGCAGTGAGCCAAGATCGCACCACTGCACTCCAGCCTGGGTGACAGAGTGAGACTCCATCTCAAAAACAGAAACAAAAAGCTGCTGTAAACATCCATGTGCAGGTTTCTGTGTGGACATAAGTTTTCAGCTCATTTGGGTAAACAATAAGGAGTGCAATGGCTGGATCTTCTGATAGGAGTATGTTTAGTTTTGTAAGAAAGCCAAACTGTCTTCCAAAGCTGCTGTACCATTTTGCATTCCCACCAGTAAGGAGAGTTCCTGTTGCTTCACATCCTCACCAGCATTTGGTGTTGTCACCCTTGCCCATTTCTTTTTTTTTTTTTTTGAGATGGAGTCTCGCTCTGTCACCCAGGCTGGAGTGCAGTGGCGCAATCTCGGCTCACTGCAAGCTCTGCCTCCCGGGTTCACGCCATTCTCCTGCCTCAGCCTCTCCGAGTAGCTGGGACTACAGGCGCCCGCCACCACGCCCGGCTAATTTTTTTGTATTTTTAGTAGAGACGGGGTTTCACTGTGGTCTCGATCTCCTGACCTCGTGATCCGCCCGCCTCGGCCTCCCAAAGTGCTGGGATTACAAGCGTGAGCCACCGCGCCCGGCCACCCTTGCCCATTTCTAAACTTAGCTATTTGTCTTTTCATTAATGAGTTGTAAGAATTTTATGTATCCTAGATACAAGTCCCTTATGGAACATGTGATTTGCAAAAATTTTCTCCCAGTTTGTGGGTTGTTTAGAGGTGTTTTTTTTTTCTTTTGAGACAGGGTCTCACTCTGTCGCCCAGACTGAAGTCCAGTGGCGCAATCTTGGCTCACTGCAACCTCTGCCTCCCAGGCTCAAGCGATACTCCTGCCTCAGCCTCCTGAGTAGCTGAGATTACAGGTGCCCACCACCACACTGGCTAATTTTTGTATTTTTAGTAGAGACGGGGGTTTCACCATGTTGGCCAGGCTGGTCTCGAACTCCTGACATCAGGTGATACACCTGCCTTGGCCTCTCAAAGTGTTGGGATTACAGGAGTGAGCCACCACGCCCCATTTTTTTTTTTTTTTGAATGTTGAACACAATGAAAAGGAATGTTGAACACAATGAATTTATCATGATAGTGGGTACCTCTGAAGGAGGCAGGGGTATAAACAAGGTTAGAATCATACAGGTAGATATCATGGTGTAGGTGCTGCTAGAGTCAGAAAACTTACTCTGGCACCAGCTGCCTGGGCTTCAACCCCAATGCTGTAAAGTAACTTAGTCTCTTTGTGCCTCAGTTTTCTCATCTATAAAATGAGTATATTGGCCAGGGGCGGTGGCTCAAACCTGTAATCCCAGCACTTTGGGAGGCCGAGCTGGGTGGATCACCTGAAGTCAGGAGTTCGAGACCAGCCTGGCCAACGTGGCAAAACCCCGTCTCTACTAAAATACAAGCATTAGCCATGCATGGTGGTGCGCACCGGTAATCCCAGCGATTCGGAAGGCTGAGGCAGGAGAATGGCTTGAACCCGAGAGGCGGAGGTTGCAGTGAGCCGAGATTGCACCATTGCAGTCCAGCCTAGGTGAGTCTCACTCTGTCTCAAAAAAAAAAAAAAAAAGGGTATATCAACACTATCTCACTGGTGTGTTGTGAGGCCTAGCCAAGTTAATGTACCTAGAGAACAGTGGCTACTAAGGACATCTAAGGACACTTTATACAAACCTTAACTGTGTTACAACTTCTTAAGTCAGTACTGAGGTTCAAAAGCTTCCATTTTATTATTATGCTTTATAATTTATATATGTTACGTGCTTTCTTTTGTATAGCTCACTTGAATATACACATACATTTTAGAAGATAATAACGAAGAAAAAAGTATATCTGGTTTTTTAACCCTTCGAAATGGGAAAGTTTGGAGTAGATGCTCAGCCCTGGCCCCTGGCCCTTCCCCAATACTCACAGGCTCCTGTCAACTGCACCTTCAGAAAAAGACAGAGACTCTTAGGCAGGAGTCAGGCAGGTGGGGGGCGATCTGTCAGGTGACCTAGACTCTGGGCCACCTCAGTTTCCTCACCTGTAAAATGGGGATACTGATGGTACCTACCTGACCTATGAGAGCAGAGAACACTGAGATATCTTGCCCATGGCCTGCCCTTTGGTTAGCTGTCGTTTTCTCCTTGACACTTGTAGGCTCCTCTTCATGTTTACATAACCTCGGTGGGAAAACGCCAGCGAAGAGAGACACCCAGAACGGAGGATCTACAGTTCCTTCCAGCTTCCAAATTCTGGGCTGGTTTTCAGAGATCCAGGGCTCGGGATGCGAATGTCCCTGTCTACGATGGGGCTGCCGTTACAGCCTTCCTCCCGGGGCTCTGGAGACGCACCAGCGCTTTGACACCTCTCCTGCGCTAAGGAAGAGTTGGTTTACAGAAAAGTAAGTATATCCTGGCCCTGCAGAAAGCCGCCAGGCGGCAGGGCAAGCCCCACCGCAGCCCAGGCGCCATTATCTGCCTCAGCAGTTACCTCGGGGGCCCGCCGCGAGGAGGTTCTTCAAGGCCTGCGCCCACGGACACTACCAGGGAGCGCGGCGAGCAGCCGGATAGCAGGACGCTGAGGGAAGCCCCGCAGTCGCTCGGCGTCCCTGGCGCCAGCTCACGACCCGGCGACCTTCCTGCGGCCCGAGCGTCCCCTGGCGGCGACGCCGGCTCGTTAGAGCGACAGATAGGGTAGTCCAAAGGCCAACCGGCGTTTCTGTAGATGAGCATGCGCAGCCCCCACCGTTCGCTCAGCCAGAGAGAGGCTTCCCAGCCAATCCGAGAGCTTCAGAGTCATCCTCCCGCCCACCCAGCATACAGGCGGGGCGTTCCTCCTTAGCCAATGGGAAAAGACATTCGCCCGCGGTCCGCACGCGCTGCTTGCAAAGGGGTGGGGTTGTGGAGTGGATGCTTTGGCAAGATGGCGGGGAGCGGCGTCCGCCAAGCTGCTTCTACTGCCAGCACTTTCGTGAAGCCCATTTTCAGTCGGGACATGAACGAGGCCAAGCGGAGGGTGCGCGAGCTCTACCGCGCCTGGTATCGGGAGGTGCCGAACACTGGTGAGAGGTAGCGGCTTACGTGGGGACCCGGAGGCCGCCGCTCAAGGTCGTAGCCGGCCCGGCCGGGGTTTCTCATGGGCCGAGCTGAGGTCACCAACTTGGGCAGAGGCGACTGCGGGTGCTTCAGGGGAAGAGGTTCACCCGAGCCTACCATGGGCCGGACCCGGCGGCGGCGCGGGGGTCAGACCGGCCGTGCCCAGCATTCGTACGTGCCCTCGGAGCTTTGGTCTCTTGTCCCTCGCAATTGACGGGAGGACGATGACTGTCAGTGACACACTCACTTTGTGGGTGAGGCAGCGGAGGTACCGAGAGGCGAAGTGATGTGCCCAGGGCCCAGGCCGAGCCACTGGTGTACCCAGAACCCAAAGTCTAGAGTTGCAGAGTGTAATTATAGATGCCTGTTGGATTTTTTGTGACAGAGTCTCGCTGTGTCGCTCAGGCTGGAGTGCAGTGGTGCGATCTCGGCTCACTGCAAGCTCCGCCTCCCGGATTCACGCCATTCTCCTGCCTCAGCCTCAGCCTCCCGAATAGCTGGGATTACAGGCGCCCGCCACCACGCCGGGCGTAATTTTTTTGTATTTTTAGTAGAGACGGGGTTTCACCGTGTTAGCCAGGATGGTCTCGATCTCCTGACCTCGTGATCCGTCCGTCTCGGCCTCCCAAAGTGCGAGAAAGAGGTGTTTTTGAGTGAGCTGGAGCACGGTGCCACTCCTCAGGGCTGTCCAGTCCCTGCTTGTGTGTGTGAAAATGCGGTAGAATGTGGTGGTTAGGAGCACGGACTTTTCTTCAGGCGCTGCCCTCAACTAGCTATGTGACCTTGGGCCAGTTATTTCATCTATTCCTCAGTTTCTTCATCTTTAAAATGGGAATAATAATTCCTTCTTCAGAAAGTTACTGTATTAAGTTAAAATAGAGTGCTTAGAACAGGGCTTGATGCATATTTAACTCATTAAATATTAGCTGCTGCCTTTGTTTTTGTTGTTATTTTTGTTATTTATAGGGCTTACCTTAGCAGCAGCTTCCAAGCAGAACCCGGTCCTTTGACATATGAGAACTGTGTCTGCTCCACAGAGTCCCTGTCTTCAAGCTGACTTTTGGAAAAATTGCTACTGACCAGAACTTAAACCCACGCGATACTAGAGAAGGAGAAATTTGAGTGATCTGCTGGTTCAGGGACTGCAAATTCAGATGCCTTCAGGGGCAGGCAGATAAAAGATGTGTGTGGGGAGTGACTGTAGTAGCTGTGTGTGTGTGTGTGTGTGTGTGTGTGTGTGTGTGTGTGTGTGTGTTTCGGGGTGGTGCATTCAAATTCAGAAGTTTGAAAACATAATGTTTGCCTGGCAGAATACTTCTAGGAGTACCCAGAACCCTCCCTGGTTGCAGGAGGAAGGTGCTGGGGGAAGGAGGACCACATTCAAAAAGGGTGGCTTGTGAAGGGTAAATCAGTGGCCAAGTAGAAGACAGAACCCAGGTATCCTGACTCTGAGGATCCAGCTCTTTCTAAACCGACCCCTCCCAAGACCTTCCCTCAAATTCTGTTTTGGGAAGAAAGTCCCAAAGTCAGAAGGGTCTTGAGAGGAGGAAAAGTAGGCAGAGGGTTACAGGAGCCTAGAGAGCAAGGGAAGAGGAGAGAAAAGAAGGCGTCAAGGAGTGCGCATCCCTATGGGGAAGATCAGTGATCTGTAGCTGGCCAGTTACTCAGACCTGTGCCACACGAGTTTTATGGTATCCATCATCAGGACTCCAGCTGAGGAATCAAATCAAGGAAGGGGGATAAGTAATAGTGTTGATAACTTAGAACAGCCTGAGCATTAATAAAAAAAAAGTAAAATTTTAAGTATTTAATGAAAAAAATAGTAATGATAACTTTTTTTTTTTTTTTTTTGAGACAGAGTCTCGCTCTTGTCTCCCAGGCTGGAGTGCAATGGCGCGATCTCGGCTCACTGCAACCTCCGCCTCCCGGGTTCAAGTGATTCCCCATGCCTCAGCCTCCCAAGTAGCTGGGATTATAGTTGCATGCCACCACACCTGGCTAACTTTTGTATTTTTAGTAGAAACGGGGTTTCACCATGTTGGCCAGGCTGTCTTGAACTCCTGACCTCAGGTGATCCGCCAGCCTTGGCCTGCCAAAGTGCTGGGATTACAGGCATGAGCCGCTGTGACTGGCCAATAACTAACATTTATTGAAATGCTTACATATGACTCAGCACTATGCCTTATTTTAGGGTGGGCTCTAATAGTTTCCCTGCCTTGTAGATGAGAAAACTGAGGTACATAAACTTGTCTCAGATGACATCATTAGGAAGTAGAAGAGCCTGTCTGTAAACCCCTAATACCCAGCTCTTAGCTCCTACTGCAGTTTTCCCTGAATCTCCCAGGGCCCAGTTTTGCATGGGAGCACAGGGATAGAACTGCCTTTGAATCCTTCCTTTGAAAAAATATGACATGCTGTTTGCTGGCCGTAAGATAACAGGAGACTTTCTATAGAAACAGTTCATTCATTTAATTTCCATTTCATTAAGTATCTGTTGTACTTCAGAGTCAGTACTAGATGCCTAGAGAGATACAAAAATGAAATAAACACAACCGTGCCTTCAAGGGTCTGATGGTCTAGTCTTATGGTCTAGTCTACTATAGGCATATAACCAGATAATTAAACCCAAGGTATTATAGAGATAAGGGGAAAAAGTGTGACAATTTTAACAGCCAGCATTTGGATCATGCTTTACAAGGTGTCACTTGATTTTTCACTATATTCCTGTAAAAGAATTAGGTTAGAGTTTATTTTCTTTCCTTTTTTTTAGATGAGATGACAGGCTAAGGAGGCTGTACCCCAGGCAAGATCATGATTTATAATGATCTGGAGACCTTACCCAGCTTATTTGACCCCTAATCCCATGTTCTTTTCCATTATACCATGCTGCCTTCCCATCTAAGAATACAGGTCTTGTGCCTTGTATGAATGCAACCAAAATGAATTGGAGCAAATAGCTGAGAGCAGTATGGGATTGTCCTTCTGAATCTGTCAGAGCCTTCTGGACTCAGGAAAGCCTTAACAGTAACTTCAGAAAAGCACACAAAGACTGTGGAAAAGTCACCTTCACCCAAAAGGGGTACTTCCTTTTGAGCCTTCCAGATTTTTTCAAATTGAAATAGAAGTATTCAGGATTCAAAGAATAAGCCAGGAATCTGTGAGCTATGAAAGAACAACTGGAACTGATTTACACCAGCGTTTCTCAACAGTGGCATTTGGGCTGGACGATTGCTGTGCAGGGCTGTCCCCTGCATCGTAGGATGTTTAGCAGCATCCCTGGCCTCTACCCACAAGATGCCAGTAGCACCCACCCCATGGGTGTGACAACCAAAAATGCCTCCAGACATTACCAAATGTTTTGGGGGGCAAAATCATTGCTGGTTTGCCACGGATTTAGACCAAAGTACAATTCAGTCTACGGCTAGGCTATTTCCATTTGCTTTTCTGCAACCTTTCTCATTGGTTGGGGGGTGCATTCAGAGTGTTGGGATGGGAGGAGGGAGCCTGGGACAGACCTATGGAATTTGTCTTTCTAGAGACAAGGGTTCTTAATCTGAGGATGGGAACTCAAGGATCTGTAACCTCCTGAAACTGTAAGTAAAATGTTGCATTTATGCATGTGAACATTTTGCTGAAGAGAAGATTCATTACCCAGTGCCCTGCTGTGTAGTAGTTCAGGAGATAATGAGGAATGGGAGCTGATGGGCACAAGCTCCCATAAGTATGCCCAGAGAAATCTTGTTTTTTATTCCCAAGGTTGGGCAGGAATCTAAAATAAAAAATGCAGGAAAGATAAGCACTGATAGTAGGGGAAGATTCCTCATAGTACCTTCCTTAAAAGGGCACTGGATTGTAAATTAAAAAAAAGCAACCCTGGATTCTACGCACACGTGTACCAAGGACAGGTTTGGTCAGGTGTGCTAGCTTACACTTGTATTCCCAGCACTTTGGGAGGTAGAGGCAGAAGGATCCCTTAAGCCCAGGAGTTCAAGACCAGCTTGGGCAATGTAGTGAGACGCCTGTCTCCACAAAAAACTAAAAAAGTATGGGCCTGGTGGTGCGTGCCTGTAGTCTCAGCAACTTGGGAGGCTGAGGTGGGAGAATTGCTTGAGCCCGGGAGGTTGAGGCTGCAGTGAGCTGTGATCATGCTATTGCACTCCAGCCTGGGTGACAGACCAAGACCCTGTCTTAAAAAAATAATAATAAAATAAATTTCAGGTTCCGTATTAGTTTGCATTTATTTTTGCATCTGTCTTCTTATTGCCCTTTGTCTGCTCTTTACTGGAACTCCTAATATACCTTGGTGAACAGCCCTGTGGGGGGTAGAACTCAAATTTATAGTGTTTGCCATTTTCCGTGGTATAAATACTCCCACCATGATTGATTTTTAAGTGAAGTCAGTGTGTACGGATTTGGGAAGAGATATGTGTAACTGGCTCTCCATGAGAGCCTGCTCCAGCACACCCTGGACACTTACTTCTAGTGAATGATCCTCTGTCCTCTGTGGTGTTAACATTGACCTATCAAGCTGAGATGCCAGTTCTCCTAGTAGATTTCTGCTGTTGCTTTTTCCTTGGTTGGATCAGAAACTTTGTTTTCTTTGCAACATGGCCTGATATGTCCCTCAGCAGAGGCTTTATTTTTCTATCACTGTCACTAAGTTAGGAGTATAAAGATTCAGGTGAGGTGCAGTGGCTCATGCCCATAATCCCAACACTTTTTTGGAGGTCAAGGATTGCTTGTTGCCAGGACCAGCCTGGGCAACATACTGAGACCCGGTTTCTACAAAAAAAAAAAAAAATTTTTTTAAGATTCAAACTTTATTGTTAATTCAGTCACAAAATGGCCTTCATCGTTTTCAGAGCTGGTTATGATAGTTCTGTAAGCCAGAGTGGACAAGTCACGGGAATGGCCACAAGACAAAATATTCCAAAGGAATACACTGGTTTCCTTCACTACAGTGCTCATTCTAGCCTGGGAGCCTTGATTTTGCTGTCCCTACAGCCTAGTGTGCCTCTGTCACCCTATGTGTATCCCACCTAACACACAAGACCCTGTTCATGACCTTGTCATCAACACATCCACTGATGGCTGAGCGTCCCAGGGGGTGGTAATGCATGTGACTAAAATGTAATTTTCAAAGGACATCCGTACATCTCATCTGAAGTTCCAGGTTACTGAGTCTTTGTCACTATTTTAGGAGCTTAATCAGGGATTGTTGAATATTATGATTTTATGTTTATATTCATAGCTGGCTGTCCCTCCAGTCAGAATTTAACACCTAAACAAGTGGAGCTACATCTTAAACTTTGCTTCCTCCAAGTAATCTAAGATGCTATTAATTGCTTATTGGATTGAAGCCTCCCTAACCTGCATAAACCCCTAGCAGTCTCCCTTAACTCAAAGTTTGTGTAGTACTTAATAGCCTAGGCCACATCATTTTACATTAATTTCAATCCTGTTTTCTTTTGCTGATTGTTCCATATAAAAATAATGCTAATGTCTATTGAGAGCTTATTCCATGTGAGGCACTGTTGTGAGCATTTTGCATTGTCTCATGAAATCTCCACAACAGCCCTGGAGTTATATGTGCTGTTATTGTCTTCATTTTATTGATAAATAGATACACTCAGCCAGGATAATGGCTCATGCGTGTAATCCCAGCAACTTGCCGGGCTGAGAGGCAGGAGGATCATGAGGGCCCAGGAGTTCAAGGCTGCAGGTAGCTATGATCACACCACTGCACTCCAGCGTGGGCAACAGAGCAAGACCCTGTCTCTAAAAAAATAATTTTTTTCTTTTTTTTTTTTTTTTTTTTTGAGACACAGTCTCACTCTGTCGCCCAGGCTGGAATGCAGTGGCACCATCTCAGCTCACTGCAACCTCCGCCTCCTGGGTTCAAGTGATTCTTCTGCCTCAGCCTCCCGAGTAGCTGGGATTACAGGCACCCGCCACCATGCCCGGCTCATGTTTGTATTTTTAGTGGAGATGGGGTTTCACCATGTTGGCCAGGCTGGTCTTGAACTCCTGACTTCAGATGATCCACCTGCCTCAGCCTCCCAAAGTGCTGGGATTACAGGTGTGAGCCACTGCGCCCAGCTAATAATTTTTTTTTTTTTTGAGACGGAGTCTCGCTGTGTCACCCAGGCTGGAGTGCAGTGGTGTGACCTCGGCTCACTGCAAGCTCAACCTCCCGGGTTCACACCATTCTCCTGCCTCAGCCTCCCAAGTAGCTGGAATTATAGGCACCCGCCACCACGCCCAGCCAATTTTTTGTATTTTTAGTAGAGACGGGGTTTCACTGTGTTAGCCAGGGTAGTCTCAATCTCCTGACCTCCTGATCCGCCCACCTCGGCCTCCCAAAGTGCTGGGATTACAGGCGTGAGCCACTGCGCCCAGTCCCTAAAATGATTTTTTAAAAAATACTCTCAGGCACAAGAAAGTTAACTTACACAGGATTATATAGCTAACAAAAGTTGGGATTTGAACCCAGGTTGTTCAGACTCTTGAACAATGCTTTACTGCCTCTTCAAATTCAGTGGTCTTTTTCCCCAAACAATAAGTTCCTTGAGAGCAAATAGCATGAATCACATGTCTCATCCTCAGGCACCTAGCCTAGGGTCAGGCTAACTTTTGGTGAAGAAATGAATGGGCGACCTGTATGTGTTCAATGAGTATCATTTGACTCTACGTTTTAAAAACATGTTTTAACCATACAATTTCTACCCTGAGTCATGTTTTTCTCTCTAGTGCACCAATTCCAGCTGGACATCACTGTGAAAATGGGACGGGATAAAGTCCGAGAAATGTTTATGAAGAATGCCCACGTCACAGACCCCAGGGTGGTTGATCTTCTGGTCATTAAGGTAACTGACCCTCCCTGACCAATTTGAAAGATCAGCCAACTTGTCCACTACTTCTCAGTCTTTCCAAATGAACATTTTGTCTCCAAGTTTAGAAAGCAGCTACTGGTTCAGCAGTGATTATTGCTGTGTTTCAGAGAAATACTTGAACTTGGAGGTTATCATCTGGTTAAATAGATAAGATTCATCAAGGGAACATCCACTGGGACTTGCATTTTATAACCATAAAAAAAGATATAGGGAGGAAAGTTTGAACTCTTCTTGAACCTCATCCCTAGAAGTTACCACTTCATCTGAATGCCAGTTTACAGCTGGAAGAGGCAGTTAGGCTGGTTATGAGTCCTGTATAAATGGGGTCAAATCCTAGGGCTGATTCTGTCCCCCTGGCCAGTCACATTAGCATCAATGGGAGCTTTAGCATAGACCAGTCAGTAACAGAAGAAATGATAAGCAGAAAGATAAGTTAAGCCAGTCAGGTTAGGTAGTCATGGGATAGGAGCCTGTTAACCTATATGTTTCTCCTCCTGGTACCAGCTAACCACAGAGTTAAACAATCTTTGCAAGGTCTCAGAAATCATTTACCCCAACCACCTCATTGTCCAGACATAGAAACTTTGCCCAGACAGAGTAGTTACTTGCCCAAGGTCATTCAACAAGTCCATGCTGAGCAGAGAATAGAATCCTGGCCTTCAGTGTCATATGCCTTCAACTTGACCACTTTGACTGATGACCTCTCTCCTCACTGTTCAGGGAAAGATTGAACTGGAAGAAACAATTAAAGTATGGAAGCAGCGGACACATGTTATGCGGTTCTTCCATGAAACAGAAGCGCCAAGGCCAAAGGATTTCCTATCCAAGTTCTATGTTGGCCACGATCCATGAAGTCATTCAGTGGAAAGGTGCACGTTGATACTATTTTAGAGCACAAATAAACTCACTATACGATGGTCACTTTGTGATAGAATTCCATTGATGAACCAATTTTCTGCAGCCTTTTTGCCTGAGCAAGTGGGGCTTTGGTATACACACCACCTGTTCTTTCCCTTTTCTTGAAATGTGGTGTTTGCTGTAAATTGGATTGAATTATTTTTCTCAGAGCCTTGCATGTCAGTAAACAGGAAGGAAGGAGGCCATCTGTTCAAAAACTGTGACACTGGGCATGAGGCTGGATGACTTGTTAATGTGGTTGTTTCTATAGCCCCTATGATTAGACACCGTAGTGTCAGGGCACAGATTATCCAAAATTAGCCAGCTCTTGCTGTCAGAGAGGGATCAGAGCAGCACTAACAGGCGCAAAAGTAGAGCTGTCAAGATAGGCTAGTTTTCCTTGGGTTCTGAAGAAAATGGATGCGCAAAGGCTTGGCTCCGCTACTTGTAACAAGCTCCAGCCCTTAAAATGAAATTAACTTCCTACTCAGGCACCCTGCTAGGTGCACAGCTGTTCAATATACACACAGAGAACAGAAATATTCCTACTGTCTTTGGAAACTCTGGTGTACCTCTCAGTGGCAGAATAAACATCAACCCAGGTTCAAGAACTGATCTCTGTTTGGATAGTGGTCTTCTCTTGTCCTTCCCAGGGCAATCCAAATGATGGAGAAGGGGGTTTGGAATCTATAGGTATGATCACTGAGGACTCCCATACTTTTTTTTTTTTTTTTTAATAGAGATGGGGTCTCTCCATTGCCCAGGCTGGTCTTTTTCTTTTTCTTTTTTTTTTTTTTTTTTTTTTTTTTTTTTTTTGAGATGGAGTCTCGCTGTTGTTGCCCAGGCTGGAGTGCAGTGGCATGATCTTGGCTCACTGCACCTTCCACCTCTCGGTTCAAGTGATTCTCCCTGCCTCAGCCTCCCAAGTAGCTGGGATTACAGGCGTGGACCACCACATCCAGCTAGTTTTATATTTTTAGAAAATACAGAGTTTCACCATGTTGGCCAGGCTGGTTTCAAACTCTTGACCGCATGCAATCCACCTGCCTTGGCTTCCCAAAGTGCTGGCGTGAGCCACCGTGCCCAGGCTGGTCTTGAACTCCTGGGCTCAAGTGATCCTCCTGCCTCAGCCTCCCAAAGTGTTGGGACTACAGGCATCAGCCATTGTGCATGGCCCCAAACCTTATGGCACCAAGGATCCCTTTTTAATTTTTTCACCTAAGGAACCTGAGGGAAAAAAAGTGTTTTTGTGTTCTCACTCAATAACAATAAACACATAAGACTTCTGTGATCAAACGTATGAGGGTTTCTCCCCCCACTAAGCAAGCAGTCAGTTCTGCAGCAGACACCAGCTGGCTGTCCTCCATTTCTCTTCGAACACTATCTACGTGGAGATAGCATCAGATTCCACAGGTTTGGGGCTCAGTCCCACAAGACTGCTCCCACCCCCATTAGACAACATTCGCAAGTCCAAGCCTCCAGAACTTCTGAGCTTCAAGTTCCCATGACCCCTTCTTTTTTTTTCTTTTTTTTTTTTTTTTGAGACGAGTCTCGCTCTGTCGCCCAGGCTGGAGTGCAGTGGCGCCATCTCTGCTCACTGCAAGCTCTGCCTCCTGGGTTCACACCATTCTCCTGCCTCAGCCTCCCAAGTAGCTGGGACGACAGGTGCCCACCACCATGCGTGGCTAATTTTTTGTATTTTTAGTAGAGACAGGGTTTCACCGTGTTAGCCAGGATGGTCTCCATCTCCTGACCTCGTGATCCGCCCGCTTTGGCCTCCCAAAGTGCTGGGATTACAGGTGTGAGCCACCGTACCCGGCCGACCCCTTCTTTTTAATTTGCTGGAGCAGCTTGCAGAACTCAGGGGAACACTTAGGTCCGTGTACTGGTTTATTATAAAGGATATCACAAAAGATACAGCTGAAGAGATGCATAGGGTGAGGTATAGAAGAAGGGGCATGGAGCTTCCAAGTTCTCTCCAGGCGTGCCACTTTCCAAAGCCAAGTGTTCTGTTCTCCAAAAGCTCTCTAAACCTGTCTTCTTGGGCCTTTTATGGAGACCTCATTGGATAGGGATGATTGAAGCATGGACAACGGTGGAGAAATGGGATTGGACAAAAGAGACATAATCTAATACAGATGGAGTGGGGAAGTCCAACAAGGCCTGTCCACGTTTCTTCCTCCCAGGTATGGGGCAGAATCCTTTCTGAAATGGGGGTCTCATGACCTAAAATCAGACAAGGTAGGTCAGAGGATTCTTTTTATGGCCAACTCGAAGACGGGCAAAGGAAGATTATACTTTTACTTTCTATGGCCTACCTTGGGGAGAAAAAGCAGCACAAGGAGGTCAGGAGAAGGTCTGAGAAAGAGACTGCTGTTTTCTGAGGCCCAAAGTGCCCAACATTATAACAAAAGCCTAAAACAAGGGTTTTGGGAGTTATAAGCCAGGAAATAGATGAAAACCTATATATATCCTCATATCACAGAACCCAAGTTTTGAATCATTCTAGTTATATTTAAGTAATACGCTAACAAGCAGAGCTGTCATGACTGGCACTGAACACAGAATGGCATGAGGCTTTAGTTAGCCCATGTAGCTTTCTTAAGGGAAAATGCACAGTTTCTGTTGGGCTTTTGTAAACAATGAAAATAGTTCCCAGGGCTCCAAAATAGTTCACCAGGCTCCACTGCAGCCTGGATAGCCTGGGCCTATGTTTCTCCCATAAATAAAGGACAGCAGAGACAACTGCACCAACTAGAACCTAGGCATACTGAGAAACTGCAGCCATCACTCAGTCACACACAGCTGATATTTATTATGTTTATTCATAATTTGATTGCTTGTTTGCGCAGTGCTTAGTGGACAGCACATCTCAGGGAGCCTCTCAGAGCCTGGGGTGGGATATGGTCATGGACCATACAGGAAGCTTCACCAGACTGGGAGGCTGAGGGCCTTCCCTGAGCCTTTCTGCTGATAGGGAAGGCAGAGAAGCTGAGAGCATCACCATTTCTTCAGTTAGTGCTTTCTCCTTTCTGTAATTCCTGGAAGAAAGGAAAGCAGCAGTGAACTGGGCAACAGCATAGTCTTTCATCCACAGACTGAAAGAATTCCACAAAGTGCTTCTATCAAACATGGCAGGAGAAAGGCAGCTTTGAGCACGTTTGATTGTTTATGCGCACGTTAACTGGGCATTCACCACGGGCCAGGCACTGGGGGCCCAAATGTATAAAAAACGTCCCCTGCCAGCAAGAAGCTCAGAGTCTAGTAAAATTTTGGTTTGTGTGTGTTTGGCCACATAATACCGAGTATTTGAAGAGAGGTACTGGTTGCTCAGAGGAAGGAGCCATCAACTTTCAAATGAAAGGAGGAAGGAAGACTTCAAAGACACTGTAGAATGGGTGGAATTAAGACCCAGAGCTCTGGGAAAGAGCCTTCCATGTGGGAGGAACAATGAGCCAATGTTTGGGGGTGGGTATGAGCGTGAAAACTCAAGAAATGGTGAATACTGGGAATCGGCGTGTGGCTGGAAATATGGAAGAAGAGACTGGAATAAGAGATGTGACCAGATTATGGCAGCCTTGAATGCCAGGCTAAGGAGTCAGGAGTGTCCTCATCTCTGACAGAATGCCATGCAGCACATATTAGAGCACATGAAGTCGGCTGGGCGCAGCGGCTCACGCCTGTAATGACAACACTTTGGGAGGCCAAGGTGGGTGGATCACCTGAGGTCGGGAGTTTGAGACTAGCCTGACTAACATGGAGAAACCCCGTCTCTACTAAAAATACAAAATTAGCCGGGCATGGTGGCACATGCCTGTAATCCCAGCTACTCGGTAGGCTAAGGCAGGAGAATCGCTTGAACCTGGAAGGCAGAGGTTGCAGTGAGTCGAGATCATGCCATTGCACTCCAGCCTAGGCAACAAGAGCGAGACTCCGTCTCAAAAAAACAAACAAACAAACGAAAACATTAGCCACCAAGTGGGTCAATTCATTAATGCTTCTGCCCCCAGTGTCCAAATGCTGCTACCAGGCCAGACTGCATCACAGATGCTCCACCCTGCTTCCTGGTCCATCTAGGGTAAAGCAAGTCTTACCTGTTAGTCATCATCATCATCATCCTCTGGAACAAAAATGTCATGTTCCTCAAGTAGAGCAGCAAAGTTCTTGCTAATGAGTGTCCCGACATAGAGAAAGGGGATCACAATGCAGAACACACGGAGAAGGCCGAAAGACATCTGCAGAGGGTCAGAGTGGCAGCTGTGAGCTCGAGCCCACTCTGGCAGGACCAAAGAAGACCGGGCCCTCTCACGGACATACCCTCAGACCCATCATAAGCAACTTGATTTTAAAGTCCTTGGAAAAATTCAGGGCAAGAAAAGTAATTAGAAAAGGAGAAGGCCAGGCGGCGTCACTCACACCTTTAATCCCGGCACTTTGGGAGGCCGAAGTGGGTGGACCACCTGAGGTCGGGAGCTTGAGACCAGCCTGGCCAACATGGTGAAACCGTCTCTACTAAAAATACAAAAAATTGGCCCAGCATGGTGGCGCACGCCTGTAATCCCAGCTACTCGGGAGGCTGAGGCAGGATAATTTCTTGAACCCAGGAGGCAGAAGTTGCAGTGAACCAAGATTGCACCATTCCACTCCAGCCTGGGCGACAGAGTGAGGCTCTGTCTAAAAAAAAGAAAAAAGGCCGGGCGCAGTGGCTCACACCTGTAATCCCAGCACTTTGGGAGGCCGAGGCGGGTGGATCACGAGGTCAGAAGTTCGAAACCAGCCTGGCCAACATAGTGAAACCCCGTCTCTACTAAAAATACAAAAACTTAGCCGGGTGTGGTGGTACACGCCTGTGGTCCCAGCTACTTAGAAGGCTGAGGCAGAAGAATCACTTGAACCCGGGAGGCGGAGGTTGCAGTGAGCCAAGATTGTGCCACTGTACTCCAGCCTGGGTGACAGAGTGAGACTCCGTCTCAAATGAAAAAAGAAAAGGAGATAAAGTGACTGTTATGGCCATCAAAGTGGACGAAAAGTCCACTGGAAAGAAAAGTCTAAGGCACCCAAGACATCTAAAGTTAGGACACAGCCTGCTAATTACTTTAAATCCCTACAGGCAATCGGGTGCACCAGTACTAGGAGGGCCAGACTACGGTTAGCTCTACCTGAACACGAAATACACGAAAACCGATGACAGAAAGATGTACAGTGAAGGGATATTCTATACAGTTCACTAAGTAACAGGTTCCCTGATGCCTGAGAAATTTGATTTAAAAATTTTAGAAACAGATGTATTTGAAAGTGGGCATGTATTTACACTCAAAGACTATTTAGATGGATTGGGAGAATGTCAGTAAAATCTCAGCAACATTTCTCTCGTATTCCTAGAATTAAAAAAATTTTTTTTCAACTGTTTTGATAAGGCAGGTCTTTTCCAACATGGACCTACAGTCAATTGTGTGAGTTAGCATAGGCCAGACTAGCTTTAAGAGAATTTGTTTTTTTAACTCCCACACCACACAGCCCTGCAGTCGTAAAGCAAACTTTTGTTTGATATAAGGGACTGTTTCCGTTTTCCCTAGAAAAACCCAAGCATGTGATAGCGTTCAGTGTTGGAAAAAGATAGGACCTGGTGGAGACGGTACCAGGAAGAAACCTGGATGCAGCGGCCTCAGCGCTGGCCTTGGATACTAGCTTCACCGCTCTAGCCCGATTCTTCATTTGAAAAACCGTGATTGTAATAATTCCCTGCACATCTATCAGGACTGTAAATCACATGAATTAAATACTAGGTGACAACTAATAAAAAGATGAGGCCTGTCCCACGTACCCTTTATTTACAGAGTCCTTTCAAACTTCATATTTCATCTCATAAACTAGGAGACAGGCAGGGCAGAGATTACAGGACTGGTCTAAGCTAGAAGCACACGGCCTAGTCTTCTGACTCCAGAGGAGCAGAGCACCGCACCTCTCACGACAAGCTAATGTAAAAGGCCAACTTCCTCAGCGTTTGCCCCCCATCTTCTGTCTACCTACCATTTTCTACACACCTGTCAAAATTAGCAACTCATTAGCGTATTCTTGGTCCGCCTTCCAGTCTACGGTAATCGTTATGATTGGCCTTGGCTCCTGTCAATCAGCGCCTCCCTCACGCACTCCCCACAATGATTGGCCTCAGCCCCTTCGCCCCGTCTCCAGGAAGACACTCACTTTCACCGGTTTGGGCAAAATGGCGCCGCTGCGGGTAACGATGACTGACCTCGACGGTACCAGGCTCTGGCCTGAGCCGCTCCGTGCGGCGGCGACATCGCCATCTTTCCTCAAGCTAGGCCCGCTCCGGAGAGCCCCGGACCTGACGGGTGCCAGTACTAGCCAGCGAGCCGCTCCGGACGCCATGCCCCAGCTCCGCCCCTCACCCGAGCACCCGGACCCCACCGCCCGGCCCTGGTGCCGCCCTCGGGAAGAAAGCCGCCCGAAGCCTCGCGGGAGTTTGAGGAGTACACGAGAGGCCCAGCCCTCCCACTCGCGCAGTGCCGGCGGCTCCTGGGGCGGCGGGAGGGAGGTGTTTGTCAGTAGCCGGCGTGGTGGCGTCACGAGAGGGGCGGTGTCGCGCCGGCTCTCTCCGTCCGCGTCCTGCTGGGCGTGGCCGCGGTCCTGGGTCCGCCCGGCCGTCAGAACAGGCCTCAGCGGCCGGCTGTGGAAATAAACCCAGGGAGCCGAAGGAGTAATAACGAAAAAGCTTTACTAGTGTTTTAACCGTGTACAAAACACTGTAGCAATAAGAAAAAGGCCCGTGCTGTGTTTAAACAAAATGCAGTGGCTGCGGGGCTTCCAGGCAGGGCTGGGGAACAGGCCGGGCGCCCGCCTTGGGCGCATCTCCGCCTCCTGGGGGTAAGAGGCTCAGAGTCTACCCCTTAGGCCTAGTTGGATGCGGGTCGGTCCTGCCCAAGGCCCCAGTGAGGGGAGCCAAGGCTAGGAAGGGGCAAGATTTATGTGTTTGGGAGCGGGTGTCTGCGTCTTCCCCCTGGGGCGTCAGTATGGTCAGGCTCTGGTGACCCAGCTGCTTTGCCTCCCGATATTGGGAAGAGTAGCAAGGAGAGGTCCTGGCACGTACACCCTGGGTGACAAACAGGGCTATGAGAGTTCCCAGGTGGTTTCTCGAGCAGCTTCAGTTTACCGGAGCCCAGCCAGGAGAGAGAATTTTAGCACAGGAAATGGAATCCCGTGCCCAAGCTCCTAGAATACCCAGGACTGAGAACCAAAGCAACAAATTCCCCAGGGAGCCACACTGCCTCACCACCTCTTCTTTAACCCCTCACTTGGCAGCTCCAGGAGCTGGCTGCTGAAGACAGAGTACAGGAGGCCATTTCGTTGACATAAAAAAGCTACAAGCCCCTTCTGGGGCAAGGTCCAGCATCATCTGTTAACAGGGCAGCCAGGGAGAAAGGATGGGACCCCAACACTCTGAGCAGACTAAATCTCTCTTCACTGGCCGAAGATCCTCTGCCTCAAAGGGCCCTAGCCAAACTGCTGAGTGAGGATCCCATCCCCAATCTTCCCACCCCCTCAGGAAGAGCTGGGTCCCAGAAACTGCTGTGACACAATAAATCCACTTTCTCTGACAATGGCAGAGCCTCAAGGCCATACTGCAGCCTACCTCGGATTTAAATGCACACGAGACTCCCCAGGTGGGAAATTATGGCTCTAGAGCCTGGTGTGTAGGTCAAAGGTAGGGCAAGCCTGTGACACTCTCAGGTGACATTTCCCACTTCCTTCATTTCATTAACATCCCCTGGGAGGGGGCAGTCAGGCCAGTGCAGTCACAGGAGATTGGGGTCTTGCTCTGTGGCTGCTAAGTCTCTGGACCTCAGGAAATAAAGAGGATGGAAGGAATGGTCCCTCAGTCCCTTCCAGACACACGGGTGGATCTGGAACCTGGAGAATGCCTAAACAGCAGGAAGAAGAGAACCCATGTCCTCTCCCAAAACGCAACCTTGGAAATGGGTAAACATTTAACTCCTGAAAAAGAACTGGCCCTGGTTTCCTGACTCAAAGGGCCCAGACTTAGGGCCTATCCTGTTCCTCACATTTTGGCTGGCTCCCCTGGGCCCTCTGCTGCCAACACTGCCGCAGCTCCACGATCTCCTGGCCATACCAGTCATGCAGGGTAGAGAAGCAGGAGGTCTCAGGGGACACGGGGCTCTGCCCCCTGCCTAGGAGGAGGCTGGCAGGGCCCTGCAGCTCCCACTCAGCCAACCCCTGCCCTGCAGACCTGCTGCCCGCTTCTTCAACCAAACCCACAGGGCTGCTGTCCTTGGAGAAGGAGTGGCCATTCTCCAGGCCCGCAGATCGGTGGTTAGGAGCCTGTGGCTTACAGCGGCTGGCAACAGACTTCCACGATGAGTGGCGTTGCAAAGCCAGGCTCTGGCGTGCGTCCTGCAACTGGCTCTCCAACTCGCGTACCACCAGGCGCATGTAGCCAAAGCTTGCCCGGGACAGCGCCTTCACCCAGGCCTCCTGAGCCGCCGGCCCTTCTGCGGCCAGCAGGTGTGGGCGAACTCCGGGGGCATCAAAGCAGATGGCAAAGGCAAACTCCTCGGGCACGGGAGCCTCGGCCAGTTCCACTGTGCAGCCTTCCAGCACCACCAGGCTCAGCGGGGCCCGGCCCTCGCGACTCTCAAAGGAGAATAGCAGGTTGCCCTTGAGGACAAACCAGCATCTTCGGCCAGTGCCACTGGGGGTCGGTGGGGTCCCTGGGCCCCCCCAGGTGCGCAGGAAGCCCATGTGGTCTGCTGGGGAGTCGCTGAGTGCATAGTGGGCTACACTCCTCTCGTTCAGCTTCATGGCTCCCACGGGAACTGTGAGGCGAGAGAGATGGCAGCAGATCAGAGAGGGAGGTGGTTCCGTGCCTCCCTGGGGAAGAGCACTGGCTCCGGAGGCAACCTGGACCCCAGCCCTGGGGCTCCTACTCGCTTGCTGTGTCCCCAAGGCCCCTAAAGTCACCTGAGAAGTGGGCTTGTCTTTCCTTCCTTTTCTCTCAAAAGGATGTTGTGAGGATCATGCAAAAAAAAACTGGACATAGGCGGACTTGGAGAAAAGAATAACGAGATTGCATCAGACAGGAGGCATGGCAGGACCTGGGCACGGCTTTCTAAAAGCCAAAGAAACAGGCCCCAGCTGAGCTAAAATGGACCCCAGACCCATCGAAACCACTGTGCTTAAACTATCCCCTAATCTGGGGTCCTCTCAACTCCAGCTCTGAGGCCAAGCTTCCAGGGTTTCCATGACCCTCCTGGGCCTCTACTGGCCTCTTATTTGCATATAGCAGTTGAATCTTATTGACCTACAGGCAGAGGCTGAGGCACAAAATATAACTTTAAAGAGTTTACTTGAGGGAGAGTAAGGACAACTGCCCAGAACAAACTTCTTAGTTGCCGTGGGGTGTGCTGCGTTGGGCCTTTCCTACAATCAGGTTTTTATAGGCAGAAGGGGGCAAGGATGACAAAGTTGTTTGGCAGGAATTCTCCTTGGTTTATAGAAATAACATCGATTGGTGGGGTGTGGTGGCTCACATCTGTAATCCCAGCACTTTGGGAGGCCGAGGTGGGTGGATCACCTTAGGTCAGGAGTTCGAGACCAGCCTGGCCAACATGGTGAAACCCTGTCTCTAAATACAAAAATTAGCCAGGCACGGTGGCGGGTGCCTGTAATCCCAGCTACCCAGGAGGCTGAGGCAGGAGAATTGCTTGATCCCAGGAGGCAGAGGTTGCAGTGAGCCGAGATTGTGCCATTGCACTCCAGCCTGGGTGACAAGAGAGACTCCATCTCAAAAAAAAAAAAAAAAGAAATAACATTGATTAGTGATTGGCTATGCATTGTTGAACTATAGGGTATGAACTATAGGGTGTCCAGTGTACAGCATTTTATGGCTACTTGGTGTCACTCTAGAGCCACATATCAGGTGGCATCAAGAGGTAATTCTTGATCCTTTTGTAGTTCATGAGCGTGATGATTGTGTGTTCACGTGCATGTATGAGCCGTGCCACCCTCGAACCTTGTTACCATGTGGGCACATCACCGACCTGACATGAAGAAAAGAAAAGCAAAAAAAAAGAAAAAGAGATAATTCTTTAGCTCAAGGGAGGAGTAAGACTTGACAGCTGTTGCGTTTCAATATGTCTGGGCCTGATTATTTAAAGGGGCTCCAATTCCTCAGATAAAACATTATTTTTCTCTCTCAATCTGCAGCCTTCAGGGCCAGATAGGGAGCTACTCTGTACACAGAGTGTGGCACAAACCCAGGGTACAGCTGAGAAGAGCTAACCGCAGCCATTGAATGTGGGTGCCCCCAGCATCGTGAATGGCACTTAGTCCAACTATCCTTACTCATGGAAAACCAAGGCCCAGTGCAGTGAGGGGAACTTGCCCAAGGTTACATGGCCAATGATACGCAGAGCTTCGTCTCCCAAATCCCTCACACTGTACCCACTTACCAGCAGGGCTCACTGGGGGAGGGCAGGGACCTCTTGTCTGGCCACACAGCTCAGCCCTTCGACCACCTGGTTCCCAGGGAGCCTGCAAAACAATTCTCAAGCCCAGTCAGCTTATCCCAAAGAATGAGAACTCCTACTCCACCTTCGAGGCCTAATCAAACCACAGCTTCCACCAGGAAGCCTTCCCTGACCCCTGAGAATCCCCCCACCCATCCACCCAGCCAGGAACCCCTGGGCAGCTTAAGGGGCTGGGTCCCCTTGTCTTGACCTTTACTCTTCAGACCCCAGCTCCCTGCCTGAGTCCAGGTCAGAGCTAATGTGCCCTCATGGTTCCTAGCTTTTCCCTTCTAGCACTTCCTGGCTTTAACTGAAGTCACCCAATCTAGGAGGCCTTCCATGATCACCATATCATCTAAGGTGGCCCTGACCTAAGGTCACCTGACCAGTAGACCCCCCATTTGTGGTTGGTTTCCTTCATCCCACGACGATGTCATTTGTGTTTACAGCACTGTTCCCAGCCCCAGAATGTCTAGGGTGGGGCTCGGCTAAGTTCCCAGGAGAACCCCAATACCCAGCACTGTGCGGGGCTCAGAGAGGCCCTCAGGAGGGATCTGTTGAATTAATGGGGATACATCAGTGGACAAATCGAAGTCTCCCGCCCTCCTGGAGCCTACATTCCCACAGGGGGAAACACACTGTAGGCAAACAAAATAAATACTAATAAATTAATGAAAGAATAATTAGTGAAATAAGAGATAATATAAGGACCGGTAATGCTAAGGGTTATGGAGAAAAACAAGCCAGGCCCCTGGATGGGGAGAGAGGCCATTCCAGTACGGGTGGCCCAGGAAGGGGGAGGAGGAGATCACAGATGTTTGCTAGAGGAGCGGCCTCACTGGGGGTCCTGGGCCCAGCACTGGGGCACAGGGAGGGGGTGGGCAGCCCGTGGGGCCATGACCCCTCCCCTCCCCCGCGTCTGGGGAAGGGCGCTCCCTCCTCTCCACCAGTAGGGGGGCCAGGCCTCCGCACACCCGGCCTCCCGCCCGCCCCAGCGTCTTCCTGGATTCTTTTGTTGGAGGAGAGGCGGGCTGGGGGTGCGGGACCGCCGGGACAGTGACCACTGCGGGGAGCCCCAAGCCGGCTGTCGCCCTAAACAGAGGTCACCTCGGTCAGGGTCTCCCTGGCTGCCGCCTCGGTTTCCCCGTCCTCGCGTCGGGGCTGTTCCCCGCCACTTCCCCGCGGCCACGCCTTCCCTGGGGCCACCTCCTCCCGGAGCCCGCCGGGCCCACTCTCACCTTCCGCTGCCGATCGCACCGAAGCCCAGGAGGGCGATCCAGGCTCGAGACCCCGCGCCTCCGCCTGGGCTGCAACGTGGCCGCGGGAACCGGGAGACCCCGCCCGGGAGGCTGGAGTTAACGCCCCTCCCCGCCCAGTATTCGCCAGGCCCGGGATCTCCGAGGCCGCCTCGGGATCTGCCAGGACGGGAAACTGAGTCCCGAGAGGGCGGTGAACTGCCCGAGCCGCAGCACTGGTCGGTGCGGGCGGCCTCGAACCCAGAGGCCCCCCTCGGACGGTCCGCAGGCCTCGGACCCAGCCCACCGTCCGGAAAACTCAGTCCTTCTCTTCCTCTCTGGTCCCCCTCTCCCTGCTCGGCCCACTTCCCCGGCAGAGCCAAACCAGGGATGTCTCTGGGCACCTCCTAAGGGCGGGCTCCTACACAGCCCGCGAGGGCCAGCCAAGCTTTCTTGGCCACCCACCGGGCCACCGGGGTCGGCTAATTTCTGCCTCTGGAA
This sequence comes from Hylobates moloch, assembly GCF_009828535.3. Lineage (NCBI taxonomy): Eukaryota > Metazoa > Chordata > Mammalia > Primates > Hylobatidae > Hylobates > Hylobates moloch. The sequence continues at coordinate 23,332,103 of NW_026652294.1, read as the reverse complement.
ATTACCCGTTTCTGCTTCCCTGGCCTGAAACCCACCGGCGGCCCCCAGGCTCTGCACTAGTGGGTCGAGGAGGAGGCCTGCGGTGAAGTTCGCAGGAATGCACAACCAAACCCAAGAGACTGGAGCTTCTGGAAGGCCCCAGAAGCCGGAGGTGTCCTCGAACATCTGCCCATGAACTTGGCTCCCACCTCAGAGCCTTTGCCCTTGCAGTTTCTGCAGCCTAGAATGGCCTTCCTTCCCACCCCCAACCGCAGCTCCACTCCTCAGGACGCCTCTGGACGCAGATTTGAGTCTCTGCTCAGTGGTCCCCTCTGGGGCCATTGTAAAGCAACCTGTCCTGCAGTCTCTGTCCCATCCCTGGGGTGTTATTTCCATCAGAGAACTCACTGCTAGGGTAAACTTTCCTATGCTCATGCTTTTATGTTCTTGTTTATTGCCTGTCTCCCCTACTAAATTTTATTCAGTTAATACTGTACACCATAATAAATGTGTTAGAAGGTAATAAGTGGCATGGAAAAACAGAGGAGGGTAAGGGAGACTGGAAATTGTGGGAGTAGGGAGGTTGCAATTGCAAATAGAGTGGTCAGGGTAGCCCTCACTGAGAAAGTAACATTGGACAAATACTTGAAGGAAATGAGGGAGCCAGCCATGCCAATTCCAGGCAGAGGGAACAGTCAGCTCAGTGGCCCTCCAGGCCTGTTGTGTTTGAGGACCTGCAAGAAGGCCAGTGAGGCTGGGATGCCTGGGGAGGGGCAGACAGTAGGAGGTGGGGGTGGAAGGGGTGGGATGGGGCTCTGTAAATCTGGGAGGGCTGTTACTCTAGACAGGGCTGTGAGGAGGGACCTGAGCGATTTCAAGGCATACTCTGGCTTCTGTGGCGAGAATCAATGTCAGTGGAAGCTGGAGACCAGTGAGGAGACTGCTGCCACTATCCAGGCGAGATGTCACAAATGCGGCGAGAGCAGGGAGGGAGAGGCAGCCAGATTTAGAATGGCTTTTGAAGGTAGAGAACACAGGATTTGCTGAGGAGTTGGATGTGGGGAGTGAGGGAAAGAGCAGGCAGAACTGCTCAGTTTTGGCTTGAGCACCTAGGAGAGTTGTCATTATCTGAGATGTGGAAAGTGGCTGGTGCTTGGTCTGGGTTATGTCTGAGACACCCAGTGGCCATCTGAGTGAAGGTGCTGTTGGGGCTCAGAAAGCGATGCCTAAAAATATGGCACTTGGGCATGCTGAGTACTTTGAACCAAAGGACACTGGAAGAGCCTCAGAAGCAAAGTATCTCTTTGACCTTCTCCTGCCCCCCTTCTTTCTCCCGTTTTTCTCCTGCAAGGCAGGCCATAGAAACTAAAATTCCTCCTCCCTAAGGTGAGTTATAGAAACTACGAATATTGGCCAGGCACAGTGGCTCATGCCTGTAATCCCAGCACTTTGGGAGGCTGAGGTGGATGGATCACGAGGTCAAGAGATCGAGACCATCCTGGCCAACAGGGTGAAACCCCATCTCTACTGAAAATACAAAAATTAGCTGGGCGTGGTGGCATGTGCCTGTAGTCCCAACTACTTGGGAGGCTGAGGCAGGAGAATCACTTGAACCTGGGAGGCGGAGGTTGCAGTGAGCAGAGATTGCGCCACTGCACTCCAGCCTGGTGACAGAGGGAGACTCTGTCTCAAAAGAAAAAAAAAAGAAGAAAAAAAAGAAACTACAAATATTACTGGAAACATCCCCCACCTTTCTGTGTCGGGCCTGGCCATAAAGGAATTCTCTGACCTACCTTGTCTGATACTAGGTCGTAAGACTCTCATTCCAGAAAGTGTCCTGCCCTCTTCCCAGCAGGAGGGAATGCCACACACAGAGAACAAGAAGAATCTGAATCTGAACAGACACTGCTGGGTTTCCACACTCAGCTATTAACATTAAATCATTCCCTTTTGTCTAATCACGTTTATACACAGTTGTCCATTCCTTATTCCTTTTTTTTTCTGTTGCCCAGGCTGGAGTACAGTGACACAATCACAGCTCACTGCGACCTCGACCTCCTGGACTCAAGCAATCCTCCCACCTCAGCCTCCCAAGTAGCTGGGACCACAGGCACCTGCCTGGCTTTTTAATTTTTTGTAGAGATGGGGTCTCACTCTGTTGCCCAGACTGTCCTTAAATGTCTGGCCTCAAGCGATCCTCCTGCCTCAGCCTTCCAAAGTGCTGGGATTACAGGCATGAGCCACCAGATCCGGCCAGGGCTGTCCATTTTTCATCAAACCGAGACATAAAAATAAAGTTTTCCCTGAGTATTTGTGTCTTCATTCCTGAAGGCTCTCAAGTCACATAAAACATTGAGTAAATCAATCTATTATGCTTTTCTCTTGCTAACCTATATTTTGTTTATAGGAGTGTCCGCTGTGACCTTTGGGATGAGTAAGGGAAAATATCACACCTTTCTGCCCCTACAATGCCCAGAACAAAGCATTTGGCACCTAGCAGTTTCTCAATAAATACTTGATGAATGAATGAAGAAGGAAGTAGCCCAGTCTGTGCGAGCAGTCCCTGAGCGTCAGGCGGGAAGGGGAGCCAGCTGCCTTTGCGGGAGCTGTGACCACCTGCTTTGCTGCCCCCCCACGCACCCTCCTTGTAGAGACGATTAATCCCAGACTTCCATCTTCCTAGCAGCTCGCTAGGGAGGCCTTGCTTCAGAGCAGTCTCTCATTTCCTCTGCACAAAGCCCTCAACAGGTATTCACTGCACGGCCGCTTACTGAGCGCCCACGGTGAGCCTGGCACGATCCTCGCCCTCTTGGTCCCCACAGAGATGGAAGGACAGGCCTCGCGGGGCCCGGGCCACGAAGGACAGCCCCGAGCCCGTTCTGCCAATGTCAGCCTCGCTAGCACGCAGGGCGGGGGCCCAGTGGGGAAGGGCTTAGAGAGGCTGGGAGGCCGGGCTCATATGGGCGGGGCACAGCGTTGCTAGGGGGGATTCTGATAGGTTGCGCGAAGGGTTGTCTTCGTGAGGCCCCGCCCTCACAGGAACGCTTCAGACTTATAAGGTTACCGGATTCGAGTCAGAAGCGGCCGCGGGTCTGAACGCTTCGGTAGGATAAGTGCGGCGGGAGGGGGCTCTGCGGTTTTGGGGGGCCCAGTGCGGGAACCCGGACCCGGCTGGGAGTCCGGAGCCTGGCCGCAGCCCCGCCCCTCTGCTCTTTCTGGGTGACCTTAAGCCGGTCGCTGCCTTTTTCTGAGCCCGGGCCGGGCCGAAGGCGGCCTGTAGGCCCTCGGGACTCCCAGCACTTTAGAGGGTGTGAGGTCTGACATCCAAGACACGTTGTTTAGTATTTCTGAAGGAAGAACTCAAGCTCCGGGAAGTGATGGCTGGGGATGGGGCGGGCAACTTGGGGACCGAGTGTAGGATCCACGCCCAAGGTTGAGGGCGGCCGAGCTAGCCAAGCAGCCGTGACCCTAGTGCTTTTCAGACGTTTCTTAGCTTCCAGAGCCCAACACATACAGCAGATACACTCAGACCAGATCTGGTCAGGTCCTCGGAAGCTGAGTCCAGAGCGATGCTGCTGAAGACAGGTACCTACACCGGCTGGGGTGGCTTGGAAGGGTAGGGGTGAGTGCTACAAGGAGTGCTTTGGCGCTTCTTCCCTAATGTGGGTTTGTGGGGAGACAGGTTCCTCTCTCTTTTACTTAGAGCTGGGCAGGAAGGGAGGAAATGCTTCCCCATGAGGGAATCATTTCTCCTTCAAAGGGGCCCTTCCTTTCTCACTTCCTCTGCCTCAAGCACAGAGGCCCTAACTGATGTGATATCAACACATGCGGAGAACCGCCTGTACAGTCCCTACAGTAACTCCATATTACAGATAAGGAAACTGAGGCCCGAGGGGGAAAGGGCTCACTTAGATCAGCTGATTGGGTGCCCATCCTTGCTGGCTTACTTCTTAAGCCTCTCTGAGGCCTCTTGAGGGTCTGTGGGAGAGAGCAAAGAGCTCTGGACTGGGACTCAGGAGACCTGGAGTCTGGCCAATGGTCCCGACTTAACGATTTTTCAACTTTACTGTGGTGTGAAAGCGACACACATTCAGTAGAAACCACAGTACCTATATAACCACTGTGTTTCAGTATTCAGTAAATTGCATGAAATATTCAACAATTTATTATAAAATAGGCTTTGTGTTAGATGATTTTGCCCAGCTGTAGGCTAATGTGCATTGTCGCATTTTTTTTTTTTTTTTTTTTGAGACAGAGTCTCACTCTGTCACCCAGGCTGGAGTGGAGTGGAGTGGCACGATCTCGGCTCACTGCAACCTCCACGTCCCAGGTTCAAGCAAGTCTCCTGCTCAGCCTCTTGAGTAGCTGGGATTACAGGCACTCGCCACCTCACCCCGGTATTTTTTTGTAGTTTTAGTAGAGACAGGGTTTTACCATGTTGCCCAAGCTGGTCTTGAACTCCTGACTTACGGTGATCTGCCCACCTCGGCCTCCCAAAGTACCGGTATTACAGGCGTGAGCCACCGTGCCTGGCCTGTCTGCACTTTTAAGGTAGGCTAGGCTCAGCTATGATGTTTGGCAGGTTAGGTGTATTAAGTACATTTTTGACATAATATTTTCTTTTTTATTATTTTAAGATGGGGTCTCACGCTGTCACAGCCCAGGCTAGAGTTCAGTGGCACGATCTCAGCTCACTGCAGCCTCCGCCTCTGGGGTTCAAGTGATCCTCTTGCCTCAGCCTCCCAAGTACAGTGCATGCCACCACACCTGGCTAAGTTTTTGAATTTTTAGTATAGACAAGGTTTCACCATGTTGGCCTGACCTCAAGTGATCCACTTGCCTCGGCCTTCCAGAGTGTTGGGATTACAGGCGTGAGCCACTGCACCTGGCTGACGTGATATTTTCAACTTACACTGGGTTTATGAGAACGTAGTTCCATGGTAGGCCTAGGAGCATCTGTACTGTTAAGTTCTATATATGGGATGGGAGGAGCTGATGGGGGTTATAGGAAGGGAAGGACATAAGGTGTTAGTTTTGCTAATTCCAGGTGTTAGTTTTGCTAATTCCAGCACTGCTGTGGTGACAGCCGGACCTCAAGCCACTGCCTGGCCCAGGCACCATCCTCCCACTTACTGCTTTGCAAGAGCCAGCCATTCATTGCAGGAAAAGCCAATTCTACCCTAAACCCAGGAGTCCAGTTTCCCTTATATATAGGCAGGCAGCCTCTGTAGGGCTGAGCAACATACAGATGGGGTGGGATGAGGGCTGGAGCTGTGAGGGCAACTGACAGTCACCATCCCCTCCTCCCTTGCCCCCTAGTGCTCTTGCTGGGACATGTGGCCCAGGTGCTAATGCTGGACAATGGGCTCCTGCAGACACCACCCATGGGCTGGCTGGCCTGGGAACGCTTCCGCTGCAACATTAACTGTGATGAGGACCCAAAGAACTGCATCAGGTGAGTAAGGTCCACACTCACCTGATGAGCCGTGCCCAGGGCCCTGCAGAGTCGGGGGCAGGAAGTGGAGGGTCCACTAGAAAAGAGGGCAAGGTCAGAGTTCTCCATCCCAGAGACTGCAGCCGAAGTCACTCGGACTGTCTGACACCTAGCCCCGTGACCTGCCTGGAGCCTCTGTAGGGACTGTCAGGCCCCAACCTGGTCACGAGGCAGGGACTTTACATGGACCCAGCCCCTGAGATAACTGTTAGAAGGTCAGGCCAGGCCCCCTGTACTTCCCCTGACCCAGTCCTGCCTTTTGGCCTGGGGCCAGCCACTCCTTTCAAGCTTGCTTATGGCTCATGGCACAATCCCTGGTGGTCATTTACACTGATACCTGGCTTAGGGCTCAGCAAGGTCATGGTTTTTATAGCCCAGATTCAATCAGAGCTGAGGCAGGGTGTGGGTGAGGGCCGGGCTGGGTCCCTGAGCTACCCCATCCCTCTGCCCCTCACTAGTGAACGGCTCTTCATGGAGATGGCTGACCGGATGGCACAGGATGGATGGCGGGACATGGGCTACACATACCTCAACATTGATGACTGCTGGATCGGTGGGCGCGATGCCAGTGGCCGCCTGATGCCAGATCCCAAGCGCTTCCCTCATGGCATTCCCTTCCTGGCTGACTACGTGAGCTGCACCCCAGCCCTGCCCTTGGCCTCAGGGCTAGACCACTCCTTTCACTCTACCTTGCTTAGGGCTCATTTGCATGATTGAGATCTCACAGTCTAGTGGGGGAAACAGACAAATGAACACCGACTTTTGGCCCACTCTGTTGAGTGAGAGCCAGAAAGGGCATGTCACGCAGCCTGGTATTCCAGGAAGGTTCCCTGGAGGAGGCAGTTCTTGAGCTGAGCCCAGAGAGATGGCATTGGAGGCAGAGAGGATGGCAGGATCAAAGGCCTAGGGGCAAGAAACAGCCGCTGGGAGGTGTGTGTTGGGGGAGAGGTGGGCCATCATGGCCAGAGGCCGGGCCAGCATGCTGGGACCATCTGCTTTGGTCCGTGGGAGCCCTGGAGGTTTAATGGGACTGGGTCAGATATGCCTTGAGGATATCTCCCTGAGGGTCCTGCTTGAGCCCACTGTGTCCTCAAACCCCCACAGGTTCACTCCCTGGGCCTGAAGTTGGGTATCTACGCGGACATGGGCAACTTCACCTGCATGGGTTACCCAGGCACCACACTGGACAAGGTGGTCCAGGATGCTCAGACCTTTGCTGAGTGGAAGGTGGACATGCTCAAGCTGGATGGCTGCTTCTCCACCGCTGATGAGCGGGCCCAGGGTGAGTTACGCAGCTGGCTGGGGCACACAGGCAGACGGGGAGGGTGGCCATGGAGACCCACCCAGCGCCCACCTGGCTGAGCTTCCCACTTCCCCCCACCCAGGGGTTAGGGGAATTGTGGCTCCCAGGCTCCCTAAATATGAGTGGCAGCATAGCCCACCCTGGAAGCGTTTGAGGCTCTGGGTATGTGGGGAGGCACCTACTCTTTGGAGCTTGTTTCTTCACATCTGTTGGGAAAAGGTCTGGGCTAAGGCCCCAGACTGCCTCCTGCACTTTCTCAGGACTGAAACGGGTTGGGCTTTCTCTAGGGTACCCCAAGATGGCTGCTGCCCTGAATGCCACAGGCCGCCCCATTGCCTTCTCCTGCAGCTGGCCAGCCTACGAAGGCGGCCTCCCTCCAAAGGTAAGCCTTTCTGCCCCCCTGCCTGATGGCGCTTCCCACACCCAGGCCTCCTTACCTCCTGAGTGCCAGGCTTCAGGGACGGGGCCTTCCAGAGCCAGTGCTGCTCTCACCACAGGTGCCCATATGGTGATTTGTAGGTGTCTAGAGACCTACGTTAAGTACCCACAGAGAGCAGGTGGGCTCAGCCAGCCCAGAGAGGTGTGTGTGTCGGAGGGAGGGGTGGGCCTTAGAGAAGAGGCCCTTGTGAAGTGGGCTGAAGGAGTTGGCATCAGAGGCAGGAGAGCCATCTGTGCTGGCACACAGTGCCCAGGATTCCAGGAGGTGCCCATTGGGCGAGGAGACCCAGAAGGCTGGGGAGGCCAGGCAGGTGGGGCCAAGCCTTGGAGGAACCTGTGGGCTCACGAGGGGTCCCTCGGCATGTTTGACACCAAAAAGGGTGGGCTCAGGCCTGTGGAGCTGAGAAGAGAGCAGACAGCAGTTTCTCACTGAGAGAACATGGGGATGGGTGGGTGTCAGGGAGGGTTGTTTGTGGGTGCACCAGCCTGGGCCCACACCCTGGGCTTGACCCAAGGTGGCATGAGAGGGCAAGGTAGGCTCCTGGCACCAGCATGCACAGAAGGAAGACCCCGGTAGCCCCAGAGCAGGGCCACCCTCTGAGGCCCTCCTCATCCTGAGCAAGCCGGTGGGGCCTGTTCTCTTCCCTCTTCCCCACCTGTGTCTCCTGCTGAGCCTCCTCAACTCCTGTGTGGGTCTCTGGGCTGAAGCGTGTGATTCTGGTGCCGGACTCTGCCTTTCCCTCGACATCCAGGTGAACTACAGTCTGCTGGCGGACATCTGCAACCTCTGGCGTAACTATGATGACATCCAGGACTCCTGGTGGAGCGTGCTCTCCATCCTGAATTGGTTCGTGGAGCACCAGGACATACTGCAGCCGGTGGCCGGCCCTGGGCACTGGAATGACCCTGACATGGTACCAGGATGGAGGGGGATGTCCCTAGGCCCACCATCTGTGATGACCCTGCTCCCCACTGCCCTGTGCTTTCTTCCTTCTTGGAGGCTCACTGCCAGGTTCTAGGTCAGCGCTTCTGAAATGTGTCCCTGAACTGGTTGCTTTAGACTTGACTTAGAAGCTGGTTTCCAGGGCCCCATCCCCCACGTTTTGCATCAGAATGTTCAGGGGGAGAACCTAGGAATTCCCACTGTTAACCATCTCCCCAGGCAATTCTGATGTTTTTGAAAACTCAAGAACTTGGGTCTATAGTGACCCTGGAATAAGATGTTATTGCCATGCAGGTTGAAGATCATGACCTGGCTATTCCTAGTGCCTGGACTCCTCTACCCCATCTGCCTCTGATCCTTTTGTCACTTCCCGGCCTCATCCCCTACAGGGACAACTGGCCCTCACAGTCCTGCTTCTAGCCCTTCCATTCTATCTCAGTCATTGCCCTGTGACATTTTGTTGTTGTTACAATTTATAGCTTTGTAGTTATCTCTTAGTCAACAAGCATTTACTACCTGATTGATCCTATGATGATTATAAGAATTACAAGTGCTAAGCCAGGTGGAGGAGCAACCTGGAGTAGCAGGAACTGGCCTGCTGTGGAGTCCCAGCTCTAGCTCTGCCACTTTACCTTGGGCAAGTAACTTAATTTGTTCTGTGCCTCAGTTTTGTCAATTGGAAAATAAGAATAGTAGCTACCTTATAGGGTTGAGGGTTAAAATAACTCTGAAATGCTTGGCACAGTGATGGGCATATACACAGTGCTTAAATTGTTGTCACTAAGCCTGTAACTTGTGTCCTGACTATGGATTGCTTGCCCTGGGGTCAGGAGTCCCCCTTGATCCATTCAGCTGTGGCTAGGGCAGGTGGGTGTGGCCAGTGGTAGGTGCAGGGACTTTGTCCAGTTCTGTTTCTTACCACTGTCACCGTGGAACATTTATTGACTTTACCTAGTTTATAAGCTTTTTGACAACAGGAGCCCATTTGATCATCTGAACAACCTGTGATGTAGCCAGGGCATATTACCACCCCCATCACCCCCAGGGGGTTTATTTATTTATTTATTTATTTTGAGACGGAGTCTTGCTCTGTCACCCAGGCTGGAGTGCAATGGTGTGATCTCGGCTTACTGCAACCTCCACCTCCCAGGTTCAAGCGATTCTCCTGCCTCAGCCGCCCGAGTAGCTACCACACCTGCTACCACACCCAGCTAATTTTTTTTTTTTTGTATTTTTTTAGTAGAGACGGGGCTTCACCATGTTGGCCAGACTGGTCTCAAACTCCTGACCTCATGATCCACCCGCCTCAGCCTCCCAAAGTGCTGGGATTACAGGTGTGAGCCACCACGCCCGGCCTATTTATTTATTTATTTAGAGACAGAGTTTTGCTCTTGTTGCCCAGGCTGGAGTGCAATGGCATGATCTTGGCTCACTGCAACCTCTTCCTCCCAGGTTCAAGCGATTCTCCTGCCTCAGCCTCCCAAGTAGCTGAAATTACAGGTATGCACCACCATGCCTGGCTAATTTTGTATTTTTGGTACAGATGGGGTTTCTCCATGTTGATCAGGCTGGTCTCGAACTCCTGACCTCAGGTGATCTGCCCTCCTCAGCCTCCCAAAGTGCTGGGATTACAGGCATAAGCCACCGCGCCTGGCCTTTTGGTTTTTGAGTCAGAGTCTTGCTCTGTTGCCCAGGCTGGAGTGCAGTGGTGCAATCTCAGCTCACTGCAACCTCCGCACCTTCTGATTCAAGTGATTCTTGTGCTTGAACAAGTAGCTGGAATTACAGGTATTCACCACCACACCTGGGTAATTTTTATATTTTCAGTAGAGACGAGGTTTTGCTATGTTGGCCAGGATGGTCTCTAACTCCTGGGCTCAAGTGATTCACCTGCCTCTGTAGCAGGATGAGCCATAGACAAAACTCCTCAGACACCGGATTAAAGAAGGAAGAAGTTTTTATTCGGCCAGGAGTGTCAGCAGACTCGCATCTTAAGAGCCGAGCTCCCCAAAAAAGAAATTCTTGGCCTTTTTAAAGGCTTACAACTTTTAAGGGGTCCACGTGAAAGCGTCGAGATACATCATGCAAGCATGGGAAACGTGACTGGGGGCTACATGCATCAGCTAACAGAACAAAAAGTTTTACAATGCTTTTTTCATACAGTGTCTGGAATTTACAGATAACACATAGTTTAGGTCAGGGGTTGATGTTATTATTACTACTTTTTTTAACTCCTAGGGCCGGGTGGTGGTGCCAAGGTTGTCTGGCTATTGATCTTACTTTTGTTTATTTCCAACTTTTTGCTTTTTCTTTCCTCCTGTCTTGTGAACTAGGCAAGGTTGGGGGAGGAGGGCAGCAGAAGTAGTAGTGGTCTCCTTCCTTACCTCAGCCTCCCAAAGTGCTGGGGTTTACAAGCGTGAGCCGCCGCACCTGGCCATCTGCTCATCCCCCTACTGCCAACTCCGTGTTATTCATGGAAAATAAAATGCTGATGCTCAGATGGAAAGTGACTTAACTCCCCCAAGGCCACAGGGCTGGGGAATGGTGTTTGCTGAACCAGGCCTCCTCCACATACAGCCATCTTTCCCTAATCCCTAATTGCTCTTCCTCGGCTACAAGTTTGGGGATGGTCCTTGTGTCTACCTCCTTGAGGAGATGAGAGTTGACTACTCCTCTTCTCTGCCCCCAGCTGCTCATTGGGAACTTCGGACTCAGCTTAGAGCAATCCCGGGCCCAGATGGCCCTGTGGACTGTGCTGGCAGCCCCCCTCTTGATGTCCACAGACCTGCGTACCATCTCTGCCCAGAACATGGACATTCTGCAGAATCCACTCATGATCAAAATCAACCAGGATCCCTTAGGCATCCAGGGACGCAGGATTCACGAGGTACTGGGGTGTGGAGGGAAGGAAGGGGAGGACTGAGGAACTGGGCTCTCCTGAGAGAAAGGCTGCCAGCCTCCCTGGGGGCAACACCTGGGGAGGTACAGGAGTCGCCCAGTCCCCAACCAGGGCTAACCCTTCTGGTTGCTTATGGTTGAGGACTCTGATGGGGGCTGCTCCAACTGTCTTCCTCTTGCTGGGTGAGAGCAGGGCTGAGCAGGACAGCTCAAGGGAGTCGGGGATGAGAGGCGTCAGCCACATAAGTGCACACAGGAAGGGTGAGGCACAGAGCTTCTATACACCCATGATGGCCTGCAGAGAGCTTGGGCTTCCCTCCAGAGCAGGAGAAGCTGGTTTGTTTTTGAGATAGGGTCTCACTCTGTCACCCAGGCTGGAGTGCAGTGGCACAATTTCGACTCACTGCAATCTCCACCTCCTGGGTTCAAGCAATTCTCATGCCTCAGCCTCCTGAGTAGCTGGCACTACAGGCGCCTGCCACCATGCCCAGCTAATTTTTGTATTTTTAGTAGAGACACCATGTTGGCCAGGCTGAACTCCTGGCCTCAGGTGATCCACCCGCGTCAGCCTCCAAAAATGCTGGGATTACAGGCATGAGCCACCGCACCCGGCCAGGAGAAGCTGTTATAGCCAAGGAATACTACGACTACTAGTGGCTGCTATTTATTACCTACTATGTGCCAGGAGATTTAGATACTTTTTCTCAGCAAGGTAGGTATCTTGCCATTTTACAAATGAGAAAAATGAAACTTCGAGAGTCTGAGTACACAGTTGGTACAAACAAGACTGAACTTCAGTGTCACCTCAAAGCCTTTGCTTTTTTTTTTTTTTTTTGAGATGGAGTCTCACTCTGTAGCCCAGGCTGGAGTGCAGTGGCACCATCTCAGCTCACTGCAACCTCTGGCTCCCAGGTTCAAGCGATTTTCCTGCCTCAGCCTCCCAGGTAGCTGGGATTACAGATGTGTGCCACCACACCCAGCTAATTTTTTTTGTATTTTTTTCAGTAGAGACAGGGTTTCACCATGTTGGCCAGGCTAGTCTCAAACTCCTGACCTCAGGTGATCCACTGGCCTCGGCCTCACAAAGTAATGGGATTACAGGCATGAGCCACTGTGCCTGGCCGCCTTTGCTCTTTACCAAATCCTGGACTCTGGTAAAAAGAAACCTATAGAACTACAGAAGGCACCTATAGAACTGGTGATGCCCAGAGGAAGTAACAATTCCCTGCCAGAGGGGCTGATGGTGGAGCTGGGCCTGGAGAACCTTCTGGAGGATGGGAGTTCACATCCAGCTCCACTCTCCACCCTCCTGGAACAGAGTTCACTGTTCCCACTGGACAGCACCCTCCAGGCCAGCACTGGCAGTTGTTTGGGGCCGGCACTCATACACTGTACTGTTGTTGCTTCCCCGTTTCTGCATTTATCCCTCCCGTTGTCCTATGAGCTTCTGGGGCAGGGCCTCATGCAACATTTGTCTGTGTGCTAGCACAGGGGCCAGGCTCAGAGTAGGTGTTGATGAGTATCTGCTGAGTCAGGGAAGGCAGGCAGGTAGGGTTAGATAAGCTGGGGTGCTGGAGGCCCGTGGCATCCTCCCTAAGCCTGTGTGACATGGAACTGTGAACTGGGGGACCCAGAACTCAGGGAGGGCCAGGGAGGCAACGGTAGGTCTTAGTCTGAGCAAGGGACCCCAGCCAGTAGCCACCTTCTGTGCCCAGGAAAAATCTCTTATCGAAGTGTACATGCGGCCTCTGTCCAACAAGGCCAGCGCCTTAGTCTTCTTCAGCCGCAGGACCGACATGCCTTATCGCTACCACTCCTCCCTTGGCCAGCTGAACTTCACCGGGTCTGTGACATATGAGGTGAGCACCCGGCTGCCTGCAGCCACCCGCCTGGGCTTCAGATTTCTGTGGGAGGGTATTATGGGGGGTGAGTGTTCACATATGGCCTCCCCTGAGCCATGGGCTTAGGACCTCTGGCAGGTGCGCATGGGGAGCTGCAGGCACTGAGAGCTGCAGCCAGTGCCGTGCTCTGCACCAGTATTTTCAACCTATGCAAACAGAACTACTGCATATAAATATGAATCCCATTAGCCTCTAGGGCTGTACTCCTCCTCCTAAGGGTCAGCCCTTGCTGGCACATTCCTCACAGTTTTCCATGGGCTGGGTCTTTCTCCACTGCCTGTGCTTGGACACCTGTTGGATTTACTGGTGGAGAAGTGATGGAGATTCAGGGCTCCCACTTCTGTAGGGCATACTGGAAGCCCAGCACAGACAGGCCAAAGTCCAGGCAGAAGGCTTCTACATCCTCCAGGGGGGTCTCTGTGCAGCCATTCTCATGGTGGCATTGGTGATGTCCCTCCCCACTGCAGGCCCAGGACGTCTACTCAGGTGACATCATCAGTGGCCTCCGAGATGAAACCAACTTCACAGTGATCATCAACCCTTCAGGGGTAGTGATGTGGTACCTGTATCCCATCAAGAACCTGGAGATGTCCCAGCAGTGAGGAGCTGGGACATGTGACAGGCTGTGGTGGCACCACTGAGCCTAGACCATGGAGCCTTGGCATGCCCAGAGCAAGTGGGCAGGTTCTCTGCTCCCCAGGCCTGCTCAGTGACTGACCCCATCATACCCAAAGTGCAATCTCAGGGCCAGGTTCTATGCCCTGCCCAAGCGTAAACCCTCTTGGAAACTTCTTTTGGGGCAATTTTCCTGTGGCCTTCCTGGCCTCTACATCGTGTGCACAGCCCCACAGATGTTGCCGAGCAACTCGCCAGCCTCCCGAGCCCCATGCCCATCAGGACTCTAGCCTCTGACCTTGCTGTTGACTCTGAAATCAGGATTTGGAATTTTTCGAATTAGGAGTAGAGAGATCTGACCTCTTGCCAGGAATGCCCATGAATCATGTGATTGGCTTTTCTACCCATAGAGGGCCTTGCAGGCTGATACCACCTGGGAGTGAGGGTCACAAAGGAGACCTTGGCTCCCTCAGGTCACCAATAAACCTGTTCTTTAATCAAGTAGTTGTAATATGGACCTGGGGTACCTTTAGTTAGGGACTCTGGTGGCACTACACACGGTGCTGGATTCAAATCTCACCTCTATGGATGATGTCGGGCATCGTCTGGCCCCTCCTTTTCCAAACTGACCGGAAGATTGTACTTCTAGAGATGCCAGACTTGCCTCACACCCAGGAGCTGCCCCTGCTGTGCCTGGTATGCTGGCAGTGGTGATGGTGACAACATAATGAGGCCAAGTAGCAATGTTCCCAGGTCCTGCAGCTTGTGCTCTGCCCAGCAGTGCCCCTGGCCCAGCAACTCAGCCTGCCCTTCTCTCTGGTGGCTCCACCCCCACCCCTACTTCTTTTCCTTTATTATTTCTCTCCCGACCTGGCTGCAAAGGAAGTTCATATTCCCCAGATGTGTCCACAAACCTGTCCAGGAGTTGTGTCTTAAAATTGATTTCCTGTCCCTCTTCCTAAGGACAGGGGTTAACAGTCAAAGTGAAGGAATGATGGGTTCTTGCCTATCTTGCTTTGGTCCTTATTTCCCAAGCCCTCCTCTTTTAGCCAAGGCTACAGGGCACTTGTCTTCCCTGGTGGCTCTCCCCCCTTTGGAGATTGCTGGTGGCAGAGCAAGCTAGCTAGGTCCTCCTTGGGCTTTGAATGTAGGAGCACCCAGTGCCCCAGGCCTTGCACTGTCCTGCCCAAGGAGTATTTTCTGGGTGGATCTCCCATAGTCCTCAGGGTTCTGAGGTCCTTGTATTTAGGGTATGGTGTGAAAACTTACATGTGCACATTTTGTTACATCATTTAAGATTACTGGAGCTTTACTGGTTAAGTATAGGGTCACCAGAGAAAGTTCCCTTCCCCAGTTGATGTCTTGAGGCTGCTGAGAAACTTAGGACAGAAGCCTACCTCATCCCAGGCCTCTGTCCTTGAAGGCCTGCCCCTCTGTGCATAGCTCTGGCTTTGGGTCTTGTTCATAGTGCTGTTCAAGCAAAATGGAATAGTCTCAGGTGGGAACACCTTCTCTTGCCAGCTCCAGGAAGGCTTTCCCACCACTCTGGGATGTGGTGGGAAATGAGTTGAGACCATGGACTTGGGAGTTGGGGGCCAGAGTTGAGCCTGGACTTGACCAATTAATTCCTTTACCTTTCAGCCCAAGATAGCTACATGTCTTTACTCGCTGTATAAGTTATCCTTTTGTCCTGGGGGTGCCTGATTGATCCTATCTCTTCACCCTTCATTCTTTCAACAAACATGCCCTCTATCTCCCAGGACATTTATTCCCTTCTAGTCAAGGCCAGTTAGGAATGCAATATTTTTTCAGTTCAGTACAGATTTGTTTGGACCCAAAGTACCCTTTCTCTTTTGAAAACTTTTTATCATGAAAACTTTCAAATACAAAAATAAAACGGTAGAGTGAACCTCCATGTACCCAGCATCCAGCTCCAATAACCATCAAGTTGTACCATTATTTCATCTCTCTTCCTGCACGTGCTCTTATGATGTGTGAGCTAGAGTATCTGAAAGGAAATTTCAGAAAACCCTAAAAACCACTATGTCTCTAACAGATAAGGGCTTTAAAAATACATACATGGGCTGGGCGCAGTGGCTCATGCCTGTAATCCCAGCACTTTGGGAGGCCGAGGCAGGCAGATCACAAGGTCAGGAGATCGAGACCATCCTGGCTAACACGGTAAAACCCTGTCTCTATTAAAAATACAAAAAATTAGCCAGGCATGGTGGTGGGCGCCTATAGTCCCAGCTACTCGGGAGGCTGAGGCAGGAGAATGGCGTGATCCTGGGAGGCGGAGGTTGCAGTGAGCCAAGATGGTGCCACTGCACTCCAGCCTGGGCAACAGAGCCAGACTCCATCTCAAAAAAAAAAAAAAAAAAAAAAAAATATATATATATATATATATATATATCCTTAATACAATTTTCCTATCCAACAAAACAATTTTAAAATAATCTAATAACCAGTCTATGTTCAGTTTTTGCCAGTTGTCTCAAAAATCTCTCTCTATAGTTTGTCTAAATCAAGATCCAGTACGAACTACTGAAAGTTTGCTCCCTTCATAAAAGCATTGAAAAACCTGCCACATACTATCAAAACCAACTTTCACAGAACTCTGGAAATTAACCAAAAGCTTGCAGCAACCCAGAAAACTTCAACTGAAAAAGAAAAAAAAAAAAAAAAAGTTGAATTCCAGTAGGAACAGCAAGTTATGTGGTATTTTACCTTATTACCAGATTTTAAATCAGCTATTTTAAACACGTTCAAAGAGCCAAACAAAGCCAGGTCTAAAGAAATAAAGGAAAGAATAAGAATGATGCCCAAACAGAATAACAAAGGAGATAAAACTATAGTGGAGAAGAAAGCACAAATTCTGAAGTTGGAAAGTACAATAGTTGAAATGAATTCACTGAAGAGGTTTAATAGTAGATTTGACAGAAAAAAGAATCAGCAAACTTGAAGATAGATCTGTTGAAATTAACCTCTCTGAGAAAAAGAAAAACAAGAATGAAGAACACTGAGCAAAACTTCTAAAACCTTTGGGATACCACCAAATGTACCAATATACACATAAAAAAAGAGAAAGGGGAAGAATATTGGAAGAAAGAATGGTTGAAAATGTCTCACATTTGATGGAAAATATTAATCTACCTATCCAAAAAGCTCAATGAACTCCAAGTAGGTTAACCTCAAAGAGCTCCATACCTAGACATATCATAATCAAACCCTCAAAAGACAGAATTTTGAAAGAGGCAAGACAAAAGCAACTCATCACACAAGGGAGTCTCAATAAGATTTACAACTGACTTCTCATCAGAAACCATGGAAACAAGAAGGCAATGGGTACATTTAAAAATAAGTATAATTGGATTGTTTGTCACAAAGGATAAATGCTTGAGGCGCTAGATACCCTATTTTCCATGATGTGATTATTACAGGAATGCAATGCCTGTATCAAAACATCTCATGTCTTCCATAAATATATACACCTACTATGCATCCACAAAAATTAAAAATGAAAAAGCAGTGGGTTGACATATTCAAAGTGTTGAAAGAAAAAGACTATCTATGAAAAAATCTGGATTTGGCCAAACTATCTTTCAAAAATGAAGGCAACCTGAAAACATTCCCAGATAAACAAAAACAGAGTTCATCTCTAGCCAACCTGCCCTACATAAAATACTGAAGGACATCCTTCAGGCCGAAATGGAAACTAGAAGTAACTTGAATCCACATGGAGAAATAAAGAACACCAGTAAATGAAACACATAATATAAATGATTTTGGTTTGTAACTCATTTTTTGTCCCCATCTGATTTAAAAGGTAACTTAAATGCAATAATTATAAACTGAGATGGGTAGACCATGTATAAAGATGTAATTTGTAGCAATAACAGCATAGAGGAGGGGAACAGCTATATAAGAAGCAAAATTTTTGTATACAAGTGGCATGAATTAGTATTAATCAGAATGAGATAGTTCAGAATAAGATGTTAATGGCAATCCCTATGGCAGCCACAGAAAAAAACTTTAAAAATATGGTAAATATATGACAGAGATCAAATAGTACAAAATAAAATGTCTAACACAAAAAAAGGCAGTAATGGAAGAAATGTGGAACAAAAGAGACTTAAGACATAACACACAAATAGTAAAATGGCAAATGTAAACCTTATCAATAATTACATGTAAATGGATTAAACATAGATCGACAGAATGCATTTAAAACATACACACACAAGTGCACACATAATCCAAAAATGTGCTTTATTTAAGAGACACTTTAGACTCAAAGACATAATAAGTTGGAAGTAAAAGGACAGAAAAAGATAGACCATGCAAATGGTAGCAAAAGTACTAGGGTTGGGGGGGGGTCTATGTTAATATCGGAAAAAGACTTTAAGACAAAAATTGTTACTAGATCCAAAAGATTTTATAACATTGAAAGGATCAATCCACCAAAAAAGATATAATTAGTATACCTAACAAGAGTCCAAATATATAAAGCAAAACCAGACACAATTGAATAGAGAAATAGGTAATTCAACAATAAGTGTTACCAATTATATTACCAATACTAATTATAAACCAATTAGACCTAACAGACATCTACAGAACATTCCACCCAATAGCAGCAGAATATACATTCTTCTCAGTACAAATGGAACATTCTCTAGGACAGACCGTATGTTAGGCCATAAAGTAAGTATCACTAAATTGTAAAAGACTGAAATTGCCAGGCACAGTGGCTCACACCTGTAATCCCAGCACTTTGGGAGGCCGAGTCGGGCAGATCACCTGAGGTTGGGAGTTCCAGATCAGCCTGACCAACATGGTGAAACCCTGTCTCTACCAAAAATACAAAAATTAGCTGGGCTTGGTGGCGGGCACCTGTAATCCCAGCTACTCTGGCAGCTGAGGCAGGAAAATTGCTTGAACTCTGAGGCGGAGGTTGCAGTGAGCCAAGATCGCACCACTGCACTCCAGCCTGGGTGACAGAACGAGACTCAGTCTCAAAAAAAAAAAAAAAAAAAAGGTGGTCCTGTGATGCAGAGAATCTTTGAATCAGGGGCAGAGTTGCAGTGACCCAAATCACACCTTGATCCAGCCTGGTGACAGAGCAAAGAAAAGAAGAAAAAGAAAGAAAAAGAGGACACACACTTTCAATTTCAGTATCTACCAAAAAGCTACAGTAATAAAAACAGTGTGGTACTGGGGTAACAATAGACGTACAGTTGAGAGTCCAGAAATAAACCCATATACATCTATAGTTAATTGATTTTTTTTCTTTTTTAGACACCAGGTCTCACTGTGTTGCCCAGGCTGGCATGTACATAGCTCAGTGCAGGCTTAAACCCCTGGGTTCAGGCGAACCTCCCACCTTGGCCTCCCAAAGCACTGGAATCACAGGCATGAACCACTGCATCCAGCCAGTTAATTGATTTTTTTTTTTTTTTTTACAAAGGTACTAAGACCCTTCAATTAGAAAATAGTCTTTTAAATAAATGGTGCTGGGACAACCAGATATCCACATGTAAATAAAAATGAATGTAACTCAAAATGGTTAAAAGACCTAAATGTTAAGACTGAAAACTATAAAACTCTTAGCATAAAACATAAGTGTAAATCTTAATGACTTTAGATTATGCCACAGTTTCTTAGATAGGACACTAAAATCAGAAACAGGCTGGGTACGGTGGGTCACACTTATAATCCCAGCATTTTGGGAGGCTGAGGCGGGTGGATCACCTGAGGTCAGGAGTTCGAGACCAGCCTGGCCAATAAGGTGAAACCCTATCTCTACTAAAAATACAAAAAAAAAAAAAAAAAAAAATTACCTGGGCATGGTGCCATGCGCCTATAATCCCAGCTGCTCAGGAGGCTGAAGCAAGAGAATTGCTTGAACCTGAGAGGTGGAGGTTGCAGTGATCGTGCCACTGCACTCTAGCCTGGGTGACAGTGTGAGACTCTGTCTCAAAAAAAAAATTTTTTTTTTAATCGAAGCAATCAAAAAAATAGATAAGTTGGACTTGATCAAAATTCAGAACTTTTCTGTGTCAAAGTATACTATCAAGAAAATTAAGAGAGGCCCTGCACAGTCGCATACACTTGTAATCCCAGCACACAGGGAGGCTGGGACGGGAGGATCACTTCAGGCCAGGAGTTCAAGAGCTTGAGCAACATAGTAAGACCTTGTCTCTAATTTTTTTGTGTAATAAAAAAATAAACAAAGTTAAAAGACAACTCGCAGGATGGGATGCAACATTTGTAAATCATATACTCTGATTAGGGTCTAGTATCCAGAATATATACAACTTAATAGAAAGACAAATGACTTAATTAAAAATAGGCAAAGAATTTGAATAGACATATCTCCAAAGAGTTAGACAAATGGCCAATAAGCTCATGAAAAGATGCCCAACATTGGCCAGGTGTGGTGGCTCATGCCTGTAATTCCAGCACTTTGGGAGGCCGAGGCAGGTGGATCATGAGGTCAGGAGTTCGAGACCAGCCTGGCCAACATAGTAAAACCCCGTGTCTACTAAAAATACAAAAATTAGCCAGGCATGGTGGCACGCACCTGTAGTCCCAGCTACTTAGGAGGCTGCAGCAGGGGAATTGCTTGAACCCGGGAGGTGGAGGTTGTAGTGAGCCGAGATCGTGCCACTGCACTCCAGCCTGGGTGAGAGTGACTCCGGTCTTAAAAAAAAGAAAAAGAAAAAGAGAAAAAAAAAATTAGTCATCAGTCACGGTAGAAACCTGCTTGGCAGTTCCTCAAAATGTTAAACAGAGTTACCATGTGATCCAGCAATTCCACTCTTAGGTAGATACCTAAGAGAAATTTAAAAATATGCCTACCCAAAGACTTGTATGTGAATGTTCATAGCATTATTCATAATAGCCAAAAAGTATAAACAACTCAAATGTCTATCAACTGATGGATAAACAAAATGTGTTATATCCATGCAGTCCACACAGTATATCCATACTGACACATGCTGCAACATGGTTGAACCTTGAAAACTTTATGCTAAGTGAAAGCCAGACACAAAAGGACCTGCATTGTATTATTCCATTTATATGAAATGTCTGGAATAGGCAAACCTATAGAGACAAAAAGTAGATAAATGGTTGCCAAGGGATGGAGGGAAGAGGAAATGAGAAGTGATTGCTAATGATTATGGGGTTTCTTTTTGGGTAATGAAAATGTTCTGGAATTATAGTACTTATGGTTGCTTATTTTTCTGTTCAAATAACACATGGCTTCTGTCTCCTGACTGGAGCCTTTCAGGTATACAGAGAGCCTACAGTTAGCTGCTGTTCAAGGATCCAGGTGAGAGACAGGGAGGCAGGGACAGGGGTGATCACAGTGAAGATGAAGGAGGACTGGCCAGATCTCCAGGACTCAGTGACCGTTGGGCTGCCAAGGCAATATGCACAGGCCAAAGACACATTGGTAAAATAAAGACAAAAGTGTTAGAGGGGAAATTGTTGAAAAGTACCTATTTTGCCACTCTTATTTCCAGCAACAGTCTAGAATTTCTAGACTCCAAAGGAAAAATACAAGTGGGTTCCAGGCCTGGCACAGCGGCTCATGCCTCTAATCTCAGCACTTTGGGAGGCCAAGGTGGGTGATCACCTGAGGTCAGGAGTTTGAGACCAGCCTGGCCAACATAGTGAAACCCTGTCTCTACTAAAAATACAAAAAATTAGCTGGGCATGGTGGTACACACCTGTAGTCCCACCTACTTGAGAGGCTGGGGCACAAGAATTGCTGGAACCAGGTGGAGGTTGCAGTGAGCCAGGATCGCACCACTGTACTCCAGCCTGGATGACAGAGCCAGACTCCATCTCAAAAAAAAAGAAAAAAAGAAAGAGGAAAAAAAAATACAGGTTGGTTCCTGTTTAAAGAGCTTCAAGAAGTTCTCAGAAACTATTCCTCAAGACAGTCCCTGGAGAGGCTGTGTGTGACGGCCTACAAAGACAGACCTTTACCTCTGCAAAGACCCTTTACCTCTCCAGGTTGGAACAAAGCCATCTGCACTGACTTGGGGTAAAATAAAAAATTGAGATGATTTTCCTTACTAAAAAGACTGACCGGTTTATAGAAAGAGAATAAGATGGTAATTTAGTTGTATATCCTAATACCTAGATTTAAATCCTTGCTCCACTTACAGCTGTGCAATCTTGAGCACCCTACTTAATCTCTCTGTGCTTCTACTTCCTCTATAATGGGGATAATGTATTATAATATTCTACTTCCTTTATAGTGGGGATAATAGTTCCTACCTCATGGGATTATCGCTCGGGAATTAAGTGAGCTAATTTATGTAAAGCACTGAGAATGGCTAATTTATGTAAAGCACTGAATAAGTAGTTATTTAGGCCCAGGCTTTTCTACATGGTAGTTTTTGCCACCTAGCTTGGGAGCCCTCAGACATTTAAAAAACTGTGGGAAATCACAGTCTCTCCCCCTAAATGGGCTTCCCACCCCTTCCCTGACCCCAGCCTTTTAAAGACCAGGTTTAGGTTTCCTGAACAATTAGGCAGGAAATGCAGAGTTCCCATATACCCTCTCTTCACTCACTGTTTCCCCTATTGTTAACATCCTGCATTAATGTGGTAGATTTGTTATAATTGATAGTACTGATACATTATTAGCAAACGTTCATAATTTACATTAGGGTTCACTCTTTATGCTGTGCATTCACTGGGTTTTCACTAATGTGTCATGAGGCACACCCACTGTTAACAGTATCATACAGGATAGTTTCACTGCCCTAAAAATCCTTGTTCCACCTGGTTCATCCCTCCCTTCCTTCTCCCCTACTCCTGGCAATCACTGATCTTTCCACTGTCTCCATAGTTTTGCCTTTTCCAGAATGTCACAGTTTGAATCATACAGTAAATAGCCTTTCAGATCGGCTTCTTTCACTTAGCAATACGAATTTAGGGTTCCTCCATATCTTGTCATGGTTTGATAGTACATTACTTTTTAAGCAATGTACTTAAATGAATAATATCCCATTGTATAGATATTACCACTGTTTATCCATTCAACTATTCAAGGACATCTTTGTTGCTTCCAGGTTTCAGCAATTATGAATAAAGCTGCTATAAATATTTGAGTGCAGATTTTTGTGGACATAGATTTTCAACTCATTTGGATAAATACCAAGAAGCACAATTGCTGGGACATATGGTAAGACTATATTTAGTTTGGAAGACAGTTTGGCAGTTTCTTACTAAAGTATACCATTTTGTACTCCCAGGAAGCAATGAGCGTTCCTGTTGCTCCACATCCTCACCAGAATTTGGTGTTGTCAGCATTTTGGGTTTTAGCCATTCCAATAGGTGTATAATAGTATCTGTGGATTTTAGCCATTCCAATAGGTGTATAATAGTATCTGTTTTAATTTGCAATTCCTTAATGACATATGATGTTCAGCATCTTCTAATATGTGTGTTTGCCATCTGTTTATCTTCTTTGGTGAGGTGTCTGTTTGGGTCTTTTATCCATTTTTTAATTGGGTTTTTTTTTGTGGGGGGCGGGGGAATGAAGTCTCACTGTTGCCCAGACCGGAGTGCAGTGGCATGATCTCAGCTCACTGCAACCTCCATTTCCTGGGTTCAAGAGATTCCTTCTGCCTCAACCTCCTAAGTAGCTGGGATTACAAGCAGGCGCCACCACACCCGGCTAATTTTTGTATTTTTTTAGTAGAAACGGGGTTTTGTCATGTTGGCTAGGCTGGTCTCAAACTCCTAACCTCAGGTGATCTGCCTGCCTCGGCTTCCCAAAGTGCTGGGATTACAAGCATGAGCCACCACGCCTGGCCCAGGTTGTTTTTTTTGTTTTTTGTTTTTTTAATTGAGTTGTAAGAGTTGGATTTTTCGTTTGTTTTTAGAGACAGGGTCTTGCTCTGTCACCCAGGCTAGAAAGCAGTGGCACAACCATTCTTCACTGCAGTCTCAAGCAATCCTCCCACCTAAGCCTCCTGAGTAGCTAGGACTATAGGAATGCCCAGCTAATTTTTGTAGTTTTTTGTAGAGATAGGGTCTCACTATGTTGCCCAGACTGGTCTTAAACTGGCCTCAAGCAATCTTCCCACTTCGACCTCCCAAAGATTACAGGCATGAGCCACCTGTAAATTTTAGATAGAAAAGATGGCAGAATGTGCCATACCAAAATGTGCCACTTTTTTTTTTTTTTTTTTTTTTTTTGAGACAGAGTCTCACTTCTTTGCCCAGGCTGGAGTGCGATGGCACAATCTTGGCTCACTGCAACCTCTGCCTCTCAGGTTCAAGCAATTCTCCTGCCTCAGCCTCCCCAGTAGCTGGGATTATAGGCATGTGCCACCACGCCTGGCTAAATTTTGTATTTGTATTTTGTATTCAACCTATCAATTTTTTATTTTTTTCTTTTTTCATGCTTTTGATGTTGTTTCTAAAGACTCACTGGAAAAGCCAAAATTTTGTTTTTTTTTTTTTTTGAGATGGAGTCTCGCTCTGTCACCCAAGCTGGAGTGCAGTGGCGTGATCTCGACTCACTGCAAGCTCTGCCTCCTGGGTTCACACCATTCTCCTGCCTCAGCCTCCTGAATAGCTAGGACTACAGGCGCCGCCACCACAGCCGGCTAATTTTTTGTATTTTTAGTAGAGACAGGGTTTCACCGTGTTAGCCAGGATGGTCTCGATCTTCTGACCTCGTGATCCGCCCACCTCGGCCTCCTAAAGTGCTGAGATTACAGGCATGAGCCACTGCGCCCGGCCTCCTATGTTATCTTCTAGAACTTTTATAGCTCGGTGTTTTACAATTAGGTCTATCTTGAGTTAATTTTTATGAAAAGTGTAAAGTCTGTGTCTAGATTTTTTTTTCTTTTGGGATATGAATGTCCAATTGCGCTAGCACCACTAGTTGGGAAGACTATCCCTTCATTGAATTACCTGTGTCCCTTTGTAAAAAATATTGACTATATTTGTGTGGTACATTCTGGACTCTATTCTGTTCCACTGATCTACTTGTCTACTGCTTTGCTAATACCACATTGTCTTGATTACTATAACTTTACAGCAAGTCTTAAAGGATCAGTCCTTTGACTTTGTTCTTTTCAGTATTGTGTTGGTCATTTGTGAAGAAAGTAGGTTTTTCCTTCATTCTGAAGATATATGACTTTTATTTCCTGTCCTTATCTTATTGGATTAGCCAGAACTTCCAACAAGAAGTTCAATAGAATAGGAATGGTGAGAGGAGACACTGCCTTGTTCCTGATCTTAGCAAGAAAGCATCTCATTTGCCACCAGAGTTTTATGTCACCTGTAGGGTTTTTAGTTTTTGGACAGATGTTCTTTATCAAGCTGAGGATATTCCCCTCTATTCCTAGGGTTTCTTTTCTTCTTTTTTTTTTTTTTTTGAGACCGAGTCTCGCTCTGTCGCCCAGGTTGGAGTGCAGTGGCGCAATCCTGGCTCACTGCAAGCTCGGCCTCCCAGGTTCACGCTGTTCACCTGCCTCAGCCTCCCGAGTAGCTGGGACCACAGGCACCCGCCACCACACCTGGCAAATTTTTTATATTTTTAGTAGAGACGGGGTTTCACCATGTTAGCCAGGATGGTCTCGATCTCCTGACCTCAAGATCCGCCTGCCTCGGCCTCCCAAAGTGCTGGGATTACAGGCGTGAACCACTGCCCCCGGCCTGCTGAGGGTTTTTATCATGAAGAGAAGCTAGATTTTTTAAGTGCTTTTTCTTATCTATTGATATGATATTATGTTTCTTTTTTTTTTTTTTTTTTTGAGATGGAGTCTCACTCTGTTGCCAGGCTGGAGTGCAGTGGCGCAATCCCGGCCCACTGCAACCTCTGCCTCCAGGGTTCAAGCGATTCTCCTGCCTCAGCCTCCCGAGTAGCTGGGATTACAGGCGTGCACCACCACGCCCGGCTAATTTTTGTACTTTTAATAGAGACAGGGTTTCACCATGTTGGCCAGGATGGTCTTGATCTCTTGACCTTGTAATCCGCCTGCCTCGGCCTCCCAAAGTGCTGAGATTACAGGCGTGAGCCACTGTGCCCAGCCTATTTTTCTTCTTTAGATTGTTGTTGTGATGGATTATATTTCAAATGTTGAAACTGTTCTGCACACCTGGATAAATTCTACATGGTTATGGTGTATTTTTAATATATTCTTGGATTCAGTTTATTAATATTTTGTTCTGAGGATTTTTGCATCTATGTTTATGAGAGATACCGGTCTGCAGATTTTCTTAAAATATATTGATTGGTTTTAGGCTGGGCGCAGTGGCTTATGCCTGTAATCCCAGCACTTTGGGAGGCCAAGATGGGCAGACCACAAGGTCGGGAGATCGAGACCATCCTGGCTAACACGGTGAAACCCCATCTCTACTAAAAATACAAAAAGTTAGCCGGGCGTGGTGGCATGTGCCTATAGTCCCAGCTGTTGGGGAGGCTGAGGCAGGAGAATGGCGTGAACCCAGGAGGCGGAGCTTGCAGTGAGCCGAGACGGTGCCACCGCACTCCAGCCTGGGCAACAGAGCGAGACTCTGTCTCAAAAAAAAAAAAAAAAA
>NW_026652294.1:23185868-23305853 GCF_009828535.3 Hylobates moloch | reverse complement strand
TTTGGGGGGGGGGGGTTGTTGTTGTTGTTGTTGTTTGAGATGAGATTCACTCTGTGCAGTGGCGTTATCTCAGCTCACTGCAACCTCCGTCTCCCACGTTCAAGCGATTCTCCTGCCTCAGCCTCCCGAGTAGCTGGGATTACAGGCGCCCAACACAACACCAAGCTAATTTTTGTACTTTTAGTAGAGATAGGATTTCACCATGTTGGCCAGGCTGGTCTCAAGGCATGAGCCACGACGTCCGGTCATGGTTTTGGTATTTACATATTTTTGGTCTCAAGAGAATGAGTTAGCAAATGTTCTTCTCTGCTCCTATTTTTTCTTTTTTTTTTTTCTTTTTGAGCTTGAAAATAAATGTTTATTTTCAGTTATTACCCACCAGTAAGAGAAAGTTAGGTTCACAGTTTTAGCTCTTGACACAAAGTGAACTAGGAGGCAAATTTATATCCATCAGATACAACTAATGGACCACCTTTTTAAGTTCAGGCTATCTTGAAAGCTTGCAACATACCAGATATTACTATGTTGTCTCTCACAACAGCAATGGATGACACTGAGTAGAAGCTGTGTTTTGAATAGCAGGTGTTTTCTATAGTATGTTGCTGGAAATCAAGAGGTTTATAAACATGGTACATGTTTGGAAATGAGTTAGATACTTGAAAAGTCTAAACACACTGATTTAGGAGTGCGTATGTTGCCATCTCAAGAGGGGTCAATAGTTCATATGGACTAAATTGATCTCTGGGTAGCACGTATGTTTGTAAATATAAAATTATATTAGACATTAGCACCAGTGCAGAACATGCTCAGCATCATAAGATCCAAAACACCAGCACAAGTTTATCCATCATTAAAAACAATTACCTCCTTCCTAAAATGTCATAATAGTACGTAACTGAGATTAATAAATCTAATCCAAAAAAAGTAACTCTTATAAAATTTCTCTTTTAGAAGTATATGTGGAACCAATCAGCTAAATAGAAATGTTTAAGATTGAAGATGTCCAATAGTTTTAAAACGGGACATTACCATATACAGGTAGAACATTTCTAAAAATGATGTGACAAACAATTCTTAAAACTTTTTAAAAATTTCCTTCACTGTTTATCAACAAATGTGGCAGAATAAAAGACAATCCTAGAAAACTTTTTTTATTTATCATTCTATGTGTGTTTTAATAAGTGGTGATGCTCCCATTATAGGAATCCATTATTAACCTAATTTTCTAATGGAGGAAGACAGAAAAGATAATTACCACTTTCTGTGGAATACTCAACTTAGGACCAAATAATAGCAATCTAGGAAATTTAGAAACAGTAATGATTTTTGGTTTATATTTCATGGATAGTGCTGCTGTTCCAACCTTATAAAGTAAAGCTGTCTGCTTCCCAAATTCCAAAAATTAAAATACTCCCCTGCCTCACCCTACCAACCAGTGCCCTTTGGTTTTTGTTTGTTTTAGAACAAAGAAGGTTAAATGGTTGCTGATTATGGATGTACCATTTTGATTCTGGGACCTTTCACACACAGAAATCATACCAAATGGCCAGACACTTATTTTACAGAAGAGTTTAAATATTACACATTGGCCAAATCAACTTATTCCACCCACCCTGGTGGAGGGTGAGAAAAAACCCATACCTATAAAACTACTTCACTTGACAGGATGTATCTTTTTTTTTTTTTTTTTTTTTTTTTAAGACGGAGTCTCGCTCTATCGCCCAGGTCTATCGCCCAGGCTGGAGTGCAGTGGCGCAATCTCGGCTCACTGCAAGCTCCGCCTCCCGGGTTCACGCCATTCTCCTGCCTCAGCCTCTCCGAGTAGCTGGGACTACAGGCGCCCGCCACCACGCCCGGCTAATTTTTTGTATTTTTAGTAGAGACAGGGTTTCACTGTGGTCTCGATCTCCTGACCTCGTGATCCGCCCGCCTCGACAGGATGTATCTATCAACAATAAGAAGCTTAAACAACTTGCACCAATTAAGATGTCTAGTTTAGATTTTAAAATGGGAAAGTCAAGAATTTAAAAAGTAAATATAGTTGAAAATGTAAATCAGTTATAATTTGAACCTTAATGAACCATGCAAGGCTCTGCTCCTATTTTCTGGAACATATTGAATTTACCAGTGAACTCACCTGAGCCTGGTGCTTTATTTTTTGGAAGGTTATTAATTATTGACTCAATTTTTAAAATACATGTACGGCTATTGAGATGTCTGTTTCTTCTTGTGTGAGTTTTGGTTGGTTGTATCTTTCAAGGAATTAGTCCATTTCATCTAGGTTATCGAATTTGTGGGCAGAGAGTTGTTCACAATATTCCTTATAATCCTTGTAATGCCCATGGGATCAACAGTGATTTTTCTCTTTCATTTCTATGAAATTTCACTTCACAGAAATTTGTCCATTTTCCTTCCTTAGCCTGGTAAGAGGTTTTTTTTTTTTTTTTTTTTTTTTTGAGACAGAGTCTCGCTGTGTCACCCAGGCTGGAGTGCAGTGGCGCTATCTTGGCTCACTGCAAGCTCCGCCTCCCGGGTTCACGCCATTCTCCTGCCTCAGCCTCCCGAGTAGCTGGGACTACAGGCGCCCGCCACCATGGCCAGCTAATTTTTTGTTTTTTTTTTAGTAGAGACAGGGTTTCACCATGTTGGCCAGGATGGTCTCGATCTCCTGACCTCGTGATCCGCCTGCCTTGGCCTCCCAAAGTGCTGGGATTACAGGCATGAGCCACTGCGCCCGGCCGAGGTTTTAAAATTTTATTGATTTTAGCCTGGGCATAGTGGCTCATGCTTCTAATCCCAGTGCTTTGGGAGGCTGAGACAAGAGGATTGATTAAAGCCAGGAGTTCAAGACCAGACTGGGCAACATAGTGAGACGCCCATCTCTCTTAAATAAAGAAAAAAAAATTAGCCACGTGTGGCATGTGCCTATAGTCCCAGGTATTCAGGAGGCTGAGGCAGGAGGATCAACTTGAACCCAGGAGTTCCTAGTTACAGAGAGCTATGATCAAGCCACTGCACTCCAGCCTGGGTGACAGAGTGACATCCATTTCCACAAAATAAATTTTTAAAAATTTATTTTTTGAGACACAGCCTCTGTCACCCAGGCTGGAATGCAGTGGCATGAACATGGCCCACTGCAGCCTTGACTTCCTGGGTTCAAGCAATCTTCCTGCCTCAGCCTCCCCAGTAGCTGGGACTACAGGCACACACCACCATGCCCAGCGAAAGTTTTTTATTATTTGTAGAGACAGGGTCTCCCCTCATTGTCCAGGCTAGTCTCAAACTCCTGGGCTTAAGCAATCCTCTTGCCTTCGCTTCCCAAAATGCTGGGATTACAGGCATGAGCCACTGTACCTAGCCAAAACCAAAATTTTTATTGATCTTTTCAAAGAACGAAATTTGGTTTTGTTGATTTTCTCCATTACTTCCTGCTATGGCTTAAATGTTTGTCCCCTCTGAAACTCATGTTGAAACTTAATCCCCAGTGGGGCTGTATTGAAAGGTAAGGCCAGCTGGTCGCGGTAGCACATGCTTATAATCTCAGCATTTTGGGTGGCTGAAGTGGGAGGATCGCTTGAGGCCAGGAGTTCAAGACCAGCCTAGTCAGCATAACGAGACTTTGTCTGTAGAGATAAAAAAAGATAAAAAAAAAATTAGCCGGACATGGTGGTGCATGCCTGGTGGGATAGGGACAGGGATGGATAGAAAGCACTCTAGGCACAGACTTGGAGAAATAGGAGAGCAAGGCACGTTCGGGTAACCCTTCTCCAAACTGAAAAGACGACTATTGCCTCTCTGAGGCAACAGAAAAGGAAATATTTTCTTTGGTTAACAACTTAAAACTCTAGCTGCAGGGCAGGCGAGGTGGCTCACGCCTGTAATCCCAGAACTTTGGGAGGCCAAGGTGGGTGGATCACTTGAGGCCAGTAGTTCAAGACCAGCCTGGCCAATATAGTGAAACCCTGTCTATACAAAAATACAAAAAATTAGCCAGGCATGATGGCAGTTCCCTATAATCCCAGCTATTCGGGAGACTGAGGCAGGAGAATCACTTGAACCCGGGAAGTGGAGGCTGCAGTGAGCTTAGATCACGCCACTACACTCTAGCCTGGGCAACAGGGCAAGACTCCATCTCAAAAAAAAAAAAAAATCTAGCTCCAATAGTTTTGGCTAGGATGTCAAAGATTGTTGAAAGAACATTTGGACTTTAAAAGCAATTTGCTTCTCCTCAGTTGTGCACATGCATGCAGCCGATCCAGAATGGTTGCTGGCCCTTCCCTCCATGCACATGCCTATAACTGGCCCTTAAATTCACATGGGTGCACACTACCAACCCCACAGCTACACACACACATAACTGCCACTGTGTGTGTGCCTAGAGTCGACTCCAGCTCCTGCTGTTGGTCCTGGCCTTCACCACAATATATGCCCAAATCTGGCCATTGCCATCACACATGTGCCAGCAGCTGGCTCCCACAACTGAGCATATACACACCACCAGCCCTAGCCCCCCCCACAGCTTGTTCCAGTCCCTTGCTGCTGCACCTGGAAGCATTGCTGAGAACCTCAACAGCCCTTGCAGGCACTGTAGGCCCCCACACCTCTTGTCTCCAAGGACCACACAGTTGGTGACATCACAGACCCAGCTCCCTGAGCCAGTAAAACACTGTACTGCTCCATGAACCTGGAGCTGCCACATGCCCCCACACTTTGTGGAGGACCACTAGAACCAATGCCATGGCACACTGCAGCATGCTGCCCACCCACTCCTGAGAAGTGAAAGTCTTTCCTTACCAAAGCTACTCTATAAAACCTAGAAGAGATGGATTGTTTCTCCTTTTTTTTTTTTTTCTTGGCTCACTGCAACCTCTGCCTCCTGGGCTCAAGGGATCCTCCCACTTTAGCCTCCTGAGTAGCTGGGACTACAGGTGTATACCACCATGCCTGGCTAATTTTTGTATCTTTTTTGGTAGAGACAGGGTTTCACCGTGTTGCCCAAGCTGGTCATCTCGATCTGCTGGGCTCAAGTGATCTGCCCACCTTGGCCTCCCAAGGTGCAGGAGTTGCAGGCATGAGCCAACATACCCAGCCAATGATTACTTCTCTAAATGTGCAAACACCTATGCAAGGCTAGAAGGATCACAAGGAATCAGGGAAACATGACAACACCAAAGGTAGAAAATACGCTTCTAGTAAATAATCCAAAGAGATGGATATCCATGAACCACCTGATAAAAAATTCACAATAATTGTTTTAGAGAAATTCCACAAACTACAAGAGAACACAGATAAACGATTTAATGAAATCAGGAAAAGAAGACAAGAACGAAATGAGAAGTTCAGCAAAGATACAGGAAAATTAAAAAGAAACATTCTGGAGCTGAAGAATATCATGACTAACTACAAAATGCAATACAGAACTTCAGAAGATGACTCAAGTAGAAGAAAGAATCTGCAGACTCAAAAACAGTTTATTTGAAATTATCCAATTGGAGGAGAAAAGAGAAAAAAGAACTAAAATGTATGAAGAAAGCTTATAGGATTTATGAGACACTATCAAGTGAACTAATATACACATTATGGGGTTATGAGATGAAGAAGACAGAAGGGAGTAGAAAGTGTATTTGAAGAAATAACTAAAAAGATTTCCAAATCTTTGGAAAGAAATAGACATCCAGACTGAAGAAGCCCATAGGATCCCAAATAGGTTGAACACAAGTCTACAACAAGACACATCACAATGAAACTGTTAAAGTCAAAAAATTTTGAAAGATGCAAGAAAAAAGCAACTTGTCATTCAAGGGAATCCCTATGAGACTATCAGCAGATTTCTCCACAACAATTTTGTAGGCCAGGAAAGAATGGGATAATATGTTCCAAATATTGACATAAAATGGCAACCAAGAATACTATCCTGCAAAGCTATCCTTTAAAAATGAAAGAGAGATAGTCTTTCCCACATAAACAAAAACTGAGTTTGTCACCATTAGACCTGTCTTACAAGAAATGCTTAAGGGAGTTCTTCAAATGGAAAAACATGCTAATCAGCAATGTAAAAGTGTAAATCTCACAGGCAAAGGTAAATATATAGTCAGATACAAAATAATGTAACACTGTAATGGTGGGGCCCAATTTACCCATAAGACTACAAAAGTTGAAAAACAAAAATATCAAGAATAACTATAACCAAAAAAATTTGGTAATAGACTCACAATATAAAAAGAAGTAAACTCTGATTTGAAGAGTACATAGTGGAGGGGAGTATGAGTGTAAAGTTTTTGTATACAATTGAATTTATCGTTAAATTAAAATAGATGGTTGTAACTGAAAGAAAATGTAGCCAGGTATGGTGGCTCATGATTGTAATCCCAGCATTTTGAAAGGCCAAGGCAGGTGGATCACTTGAGATCAGGAGTTCAAGACCAGCATGCCATGGCAAAACCTCATCTCTACTAAAAATTCAAAAATTAGCCAGGCATGGTAGCACGCACCTGTAGTCCCAGCTACTTGGGAGGCTGAGGCACGAGAATCACTTGAACCCAGGAGGCGGAGGTTGCAGTGAGCCGAGATCATGCCACTGCACTCCAGCTTAGGTGACAGAGTGAGACTCCATTAAATAAAATAAATAAAATAAATGAAATGAAATAAAATATATATACAAGCCTCATAGGAGCCACAAAGAAAAACCCTGTAGTATATACACGAAAGATATAGACAAAGGAAGAATGAAAGCAAACCAAAAAATCATCAAATAACAAAAGAAGAAAAGGAAGAAAACAAAAGAGCTGCAAACAGATTGAAAGCAACAGAATGGCAATATTAAGTCCTCACTTATCAATAAATACTTTAAATGTAAATGGATTAACCCCCGCCCCCAATCAAAAGGCATAGGGTAGCTTAATGGATTTAAAAAAAAAAAAAGATCCAGTAATATACTGTCTACAAAAGGCTTACTTTAGCTATAAGGACACTCAGACTAAAGGTGAAGGGATAGAAAATGATACTCCATGCAAATGGTAACCAGAAGAGAGCAAAAGTGGCTATACTTTTTATCAGACAAAACAGACTTTTTTTTTTTTTTTTTTTTTTTTTTAAAAGAATCTCACCCTGTTGCCAGGCTGGAGTGCAGTGGCGTGATATCGGCTCACTGTAACCTCCGCCTGCTGGGTTCAAGCGCTTCTCCTGCCTCAGCCCCCCGAGTAGCTGGGACTACAGGTGTGTGCCACCACACCCAGCTAATATATATATTTTTAGTAGAGACAGGGTTTCACCATGTTGGCCAGGATGGTCTCGCTCTCTTGACCTCGTGATCTGCCTGCCTCAGGCTCCCCTCCCAAAGTGCTGGGATTACAGGCGTGTGCCACCGTGCCCAGCCAAAACAGACTTTTAAGTCCAAAACTGTTACTAGGGACAAAGAAAGTCATATAATGATAAAAGTTTCAATTCAACAGGAAGCTATAACAATTATAAACATGTATGTACTGAACATCAGAGCACTTAAATACATAAATCAAATATGGACAGATATGTAGAAAGAGGTTAAAAACAATTTAATAGTAGGAGAATTCAATACTCCACTTTTAATAATGGATAGCACAAGGCCGGGCGCGGTGGCTCACGCCTGTAATCCCAGCACTTTGGGAGGCCGAGACGGGCGGATCACGAGGTCAGGAGATCGAGACCATCCTGGCTAACACGGTGAAACCCCGTCTCTACTAAAAATACAAAAAAAAATTAGCCGGGCGTGGTGGCAGGCGCCTGTAGTCCCAGCTACTCGGAAGGCTGAGGCAGGAGAATGGCGTGAACCCGGGAGGTGGAGCTTGCAGTGAGCTGAGATTGCGCCACTGCACTCCAGCCTGGGCGACAGAGCGAGACTCTGCCTCAAAAAAAAAAAAAAAAAAAAAAATGGATAGCACATTCAGGCAGACAACCAATAAAAAAACAACTGATTTGAATAACACTATACACCAAATGGACCTAACATACAGAACTTTTTAGTCAACAGCAGCAGAATACAATTTCATCTCAAGGATACATGGAACATATTCCAGGATAGGTCACATGTTAAGTCACAAAACAAGTTTTAACAAATTTAAGAAGATTGAAATAATACTTGGTATCTTCTTAGGCCACAGTGGAATGAACTAGAAATTGGTAACAAAAAGAAAATAGAAAAATTCACAAATTCATAAAAACAATACCCTGTTGAACAACTGGGTAAGAGGAAATCCAGAGAGAATTTTAAAATATCTTGAAACAAAAATAAAATTCCAACTTTCTAAAATTTACAGGAATCAGCAAAAGCAGTTCCATAAGGGAAATGTATAGCATTAAACACCTATGTTTAAAAAGAAGAAAGATCTCGGTCAGGCAAGGTGGCTCACACACCTGTTATCCCAGCACTTTGGGAGACCGAGGCAGGCAGATCACTTGAGGTCAGGAGTTCAAGACTAGCCTGGCGAACATGGTGAAACCTCGTCTCTACTAAAATACAAAAAATGAGCCGGGCATGGTGGCAGGCACCTATAATCCCAGCTACTCAGGAGGCTGAGGCAGGAGAATTACTCGAACCCAGGAGGCGGAGGTTGCAGTGAGCTGAGATCGCACCACTGCACTCCAGCCTAAGCAACAGAGCAAGACTCTGTCTCAAAAAAAAAAAAAAAAAAGAAAAAGAGAGAGAGAAGATAGATATCAATTAAAGAACCTAACTTTGGCCAAGGCATGGTGGGAGGCCAAGGTGGGTGGATCACTTGAAGTCAAGAGTTCGAAACCAGCCTGTCCAACATAGTGAAACCCCATCTCTACTAAAAATATAAAAAATTAGCCGAGCGCGGTGGCGGGCGCCTGTAGTCCCAGCTACTCTGGAGGCTGAGGCAGAAGAATCGCTTGAACCCAGGAGGCGGAGGTTGCAGTGAGCTGAGGTTGCCACTGCACTCCAGCTCTGGGTAACAAAACAAGACTTCGTCTCAAAAAAAAAAAAAAAAAAAACCTAACTGTACAAATCAAGAAACTAGAAAAAGAGGAACAAACTCAAGCCAAAGTTAGCAGAAGGACAGAAATAAGAAAAATTAGAGCGGAAATAAACAAAATAGAGAATAGAAAAAACTAAGTTGGCTTTTTAAAAAGATCAACAAAATCAACAAGCCTTTAGCTAGATTAAAAAAGAAGATTCAAATAAATAAAATAATAAATAAGAGAGGAGACATTACAATGAATGACACAGAAATAAAAAGGATCATAAGAGATTATTATGACAACCTATATGCCAATAAATGGAATAACCTAGAAGAAATGGATAAATCCTTAGTAACACACACACTACCAAGACTGAATCAAGAAGAAACAGAAAGCCTGAGCAGACCAATAACAAACAAGGAGTTGAATCACTAATCAAAAACATTCCAGGCTGAGCGTGGTGGCTCACATCTATAATCACAGTACTTTGGAAGGCTGTGCCAGGAGGATGGCTTGGGCTCTGGAGTTTGAGACCAGCCTAGGCAACACAGGAAGACCTCACTGATACTGAAAAAAAAAAAAAAAGCCTGTAATCCCAGCACTTTGAGAGGCCAAGGCAGGTGGATCACCTGAGGTCAGGAGTTCGACACCAGCCTGTCCTACATGGTGAAACCCTGTCTCTACTAAAAAAAATACAAAAACTAGCCAGGCATGGTGGTGGGCGCCTGTAATCCCAGCTACTTGGGAGGTTGAGGCAAGAGAATTGCTTGAACCCAGGAGACGGAAATTGCAGTGAGCCAACACGGTGCCACTGCACTCCAGCCTAGGCAATGGGGTGAGACTCTGTCTCAAAAAAAAAAAAAAAAAATTACCCAGGAATGGTGGTGTGCACCCGTAGTCCCAGCTACGTAGGGCTGAGGCAGGAGGATCACCTGAGCCCAGGAGATTGAGGCTGCAGTGAGCAATGATCACACCACTGCACTGCAGCCTATGCAACAGAGTAAGACCCTATCTTGAAAAAGAAAAAAAAAATCCAGCCGGGCATGGTGGCTCACGCCTGTAATCCCAGCACTTTGGGAGGCCGAGGTGGGCAGATCACGAGGTCAAGAGATCGAGACCATCCTGGCTAACACGGTGAAACCCTGTCTCTACTAAAAATACAAAAATTAGCCAGGTGTGGTGGCAGGCGCCTGTAGTCCCAGCTACTCGGGAGGCTGAGGCAGGAGAATGGCATGAACCCGGGAGACGGAGCTTGCAGTGAGCCAAGATAGCGCCACTGCACTCCAGCCTGGGCGACAGAGCGAGACTTGGTCTCAAAAAAAAAAAAATCCAACAAAGAAATGCCCAGGACCAGATGGTTTCATATGATAATTCTACCAAACATTCAAAGAACACTAGCCCTTCTTAAACTCTTCCAAAAATTAAAAAAGAGAATGCACTCCCAAACTCATTTTGTAAAGTCAGCATCACCCTGATTCCAAAGCTAAAGATAACATAAGAAAATTACCAGGCAATATCCCTGATGAACATAAATGCAAAAATCATTAATAAAACACTAGCAAACCAAATTCAACAGCACATTAAAATGATTATACAACATGATAGAGTGGGATTTATCCATAGGATACAAGGTCAGTTAACATATGAAAGTCAACCAATGTGATAAATCACAGTAAGAGGAAGGAAACACAAAAAACAGATGATCACATCAGTAGACCTAGAAAAGGCATTTGACAAAAGTCAACATCCTTTCATGATAAAGACTCAACAAAACAAGTATGAAAGAAATTTACCTCAATGCAATAAAGGTCACTTATGAAATGCCCACAACTAACGCCACGCTCAATGGTGAAAGACTGAAAGCTTTTCCTCTAAGATCGAGAACAAGGAAAGGATGATCACTCTTATCACTGTTAATCAACCTAGTACTGGAAGCATAGCCAGGGCAATCAGGCAAGAAAAACAGAGGCTTCCAAGTCAGAAAGGAAAAAGTAAAATTATTTTTGCATGCCATGATCACATACATAGAAAACTCAAAAGACTACATACACACACACACACACACACACACACACACACACTCACTCTCTCTCTCTCTCCCCGCACCTCCCCCCGAAACTGGTAGAACTAATACATGAATTCAGTAAAGTTTCAGGACACAAAATCAACATATAAAACTCCATAGCATCTCTATATACCAAAAATGAACTATCTGAAAGGGAAATTAAGAATGCAATCTCATTTACTTTAGCAACAAAATTTTAAAATACTTAGGAATTTATGGGACTCAGCAAAATAAATGACACAAATAAATGGAATAAAAACACAAATAAGTAGAAAGACATCTCATGTTCACAGATTGGAAGAATTAATATTGTCTAAGTGTCCATACTACCTAAAGCAATCTACAGATTCAATGCAATCCCTATCAAAATCCCAATTGCACTTTTTACAAAAATAGAAAAAAAAATCCTAAAATTCATATGGAAATACAAAAAACCCTGAATAGCCAAAGCAATTTTGAAGAAGAACAAAAAGCTGGAGACATCACACTTCCTGACTACAAATTGACATCACACTTCCTGACTACAAATTATCTATCTTACAAAGCTATCACCAAAATAGTATGGTGCTGGCATAAAAACAGACACAGACAAAATGGAACAGAACAGAGAACCCAGAAATAAACTCACATATTAATGAACAACTTACTTTGACAAGGGTGCTAAGAACACACAATCGGGAAAGGATAATCTGTTCAATAAACAGTACTGGAAAAACTGGGTATCTACACACACACACACACACACAAATGAAATCTGACCCCTATCTCATACTACACAACAATCAACTCAAATAGACGAAAGTCTTAAATGTAAAACTTGAAACTGCAAAATTCCTAGAAGAAAACATTGGGAAAACCTTCTTGACATTGGTCTTGCAATAATTTTCTCATTATGACACCAAAAGCACAGGCAATGAAAGAAAAAATAGACAAGTGGGATTACATCAAACTAAAAAGCTTCCGCAGAGCAGAAGAAATAATCCAAAAAATGAAAAGGCAACCTACAGAATGGGAAAATAATGTTTGGAAACTATATAGCTGATAAGGGATTAATATCCAAAATATATAAGGAACTTATACAACTCAATGCTAAAAATACAAATAACTGGATTAAAAAATGGGCAAAGAACCAAAATAGATACTTCTCAAAAAAGGAAATTCAGATGGCCAATAAGCATATGAAAATGTGTTCAACATTTGTAATCATTGGGTAAATGCAGATCAAAACCATAATGAGATATCACTTCATACCTTTTAGGCTATTATCAAAAAGATAAAAGATAACAAAGTTGTCAAGGATGTGAAGAAAAGAGAACCCTTGTACACTGCTGTTAGGAATATAAATTCATACAGCCATTATGGAAAAAGTATGAAGGTTCCCAAAAATTAAAAATAGAACACACGGCCGGGCACGGTAGCTCACGCCCGTAATCCCAGTACTTTGGGAGGCCGAGGCGGGCAGATCACGAGGCCAAGAGATCAAGACCATCCTAGCTAACATGGTGAAATCTCATCTCTACTAAAAGTAAAAAAAATTAGCCGGGCATGGTGGCAGGCGCCTCTGGTCCCAGCTGCTGGGGAGGCTAAGGCAGGAGAATGGTGTGAACCCAGGAGGCGGAGCTTGCAGTGAGCCCAGATCACGCCACTGCACTCCAGCCTGGGCGACAGAGCGAGACTTGGTCTCAAAAAAAAAAAAAAAATAGAACATATGATCAAACAATCCTATAGGATAGTAAAGGGATATCTGTACTCCCATTGTTCACTGTAGCATTTTGCACAATAGTCAAGATATAGAAACAACCTAAATGTCCTTCAGTGCATGAACAGATAAAGAAAATGTGATTATACACACATACAAAACGGATTATTATTCAGCCTTTAAAAAAGAAAATCCTGCCATTTGTAACAAAATGGATGAATCTGGAGGAAGTTATGTTAAACAAAATAGGCAAGACACAGAAAGAGAAATACTGCATGATCTCCCTTTTATGTAGAATCTAAAATAGTCAAACTATAGAAACAGAAAGTAGGATGGTGGTTGCCAGGGGCTGGGAAGAGGGGGAAATGGAGGATGTTGGTCAAAGGGTATAAAAATAGTAACTATATGCAGGTAATAGATATGTTAATTAGTTGGAATGTGATGGTCATTTCACAATGTTTCACAAAAACATTCAGTTGTATACATTAAATATATTTAATTTTTATATGTCATAAATATTAAATTATTGCAAAATAATTTAAAAGACAAAAAGTGATTCACCAACTGTGTTTAATAGCTACATATTAATGATGGCAGCAGCAGGCCATCTGGAGCAGTTGCTGCCATCACGCTGGCTGCAGCAACTAGGGATGGCCAGGGCTGCATGCTCCATGGAGAAGGCAAAAGCCAGGGACAAGCGGGAGACTCGCCCCTTCCAAGTTGGGGTGGGAGCTCCCTGGATGCTGCTGCAGCTGCCCAAGCCATGGCTGCAGACCCAGGCATCCCTGTGCTCTCAGGGCCCAGAGGGCAGGTGGGAGCTCCACCCTCCCAGGCACAGTTCCAGCTGCCCAAACTGTGGCTGTAGACCCAGGCATCCTTGCACTCTTGGGGGCCCAGGAAGGCCCCCCTTGCCCTTGCAGGCATGGAAATGCCTGTTCCTACTGCCTAGCTTCTCCCTGCCTTCTCTGATCTCAGAGCAAAGTTGGGCAGTGCTGACACACCAGCCCCCTGCTGCCCTGGCCCCCTCCAGATTTTGGGCACAATGAGCATAGAAGGAAGCTGAGGAGAGCTGAGGGCAGCTTGGCTTGGCACCTACAGCCTGGGTACCATCAATGGCAGGAGGCAGACAGGTTCCTGGGTAGAAGGAGATGGGTCTCTGGTGAGGTCCCACCTTCAGGCCAGGGAGGGCTTGAAAGCTGGGGGCCAGGATGCCAGTCCCATGGACTGGAGTGAGAACTTGTGATGCCTTTTCTGGGCCTGCCCATGGCCACACATGGACCAATCGATACGCACTTCTTCCCCTCTGAGGCCCATAAAATCCCTGGGCTCAGCCAGAGCTAAGCAGATGTTGGGACGACCAGCTGCAGGGAGGAGCTACCCATTCCAGGACCCCTCTCTGCTGAGAGCAGCAGACATCAGGACAATGAGCTGCAGTGAAAAGCTACCCACTCCAGGGCCTCCTCTCTGCTGAGAGCTGCAGAGATGACAGGAAGACCTGCCTGCAGATAGGAGCTACCCACTCCAAGGCCTCCTCTGAGCTATTGTCACTCAATAGCTCCTCTTTGTCTTGCTCACCCTCCAGTTGTCTGTGTACCTCATTCTCATTGCTCACCCTCTACTTGTCTGTTTACCTCATTCAAGAACTCTGGACCCACCAAATGAGGCTAAAAGACCTGTAACACAAACAGGGTTGAGACATGCCCCTCACTCAACATGTTGTGGGCAAAGAGAAGAAAAGAAGAGCTGCAGCCCTTTGGGAAGCCCAGACCTGGGAGCTCTCCAAGCCAGGGCTGTGACTCCCTCTTTGGGGCCCTATGGTTCCTGGCATCTCCAAGCTTCTGGGCACCACCTTTTCCCTGGTGCCAGCTGTGGAAGCTGCTTGGAGTGTGACTGGTCCAGCTGCAGCCTCGTGGAGAGCTGGTGCCCATGCTGGTACCTGGAGCTGACCACCCCACTGCAGCAGCTGGCACATCTGACTGAAAAATAGCCAGACCCCACACTTCCCCACACACCCCTTGTCACTCCACACAATCTCCCTTGGCAGGCGTGGGATCCAGGCTGGTAGCATGAGCCAAGTGCAGCCTGCCAGGCCGGGTGGGTGGAATGAACCCAGTGGGCCCAAGCAAAGCTTGGGCAGAGGTGCCACTTGTCCACAGAGGTTTGTGGCCAGAAAAGTGACACCCCAAAGATACTATAACATTAATAACTCAATTAATATCCTGTTTTATTATTTATAATAAATTCTAATTACTAAAAATTACTCAAGTTTCTTATATTGGCTACTAAATCATACATCTGAACTAATCAAACTGCTGGTCACATCTGTATAGACCCCTTCCCTTTGACAGAACCCCTTCTTTCTAATCCATTTAGGAAGCTTCAAAAAAAGTTTATTCTCCAGCAGTCCATGGTTGTCTGTCCCACCCTCTTCAGGCTCCAGAAGACTCTTAAGGCAAAGGCCAGGAAGTGTATCGTATGTTTCACTTCCTACCTGACAATGAGGTTATCTGTGTAACAGAATAATTTTTTACATTATTAATTTGAATTGGGCTTCTACATTTTATATATATACATACATGATTTTCAAGCAAGCAACCAAGTGCTAGGCAAGGAAAGCCAAGTCAGCATGAAGGCAAAGGCTTTCTATTACCTTTTGGGTAAACCTAAAGCCTGAGATTTGGATTAGGATAGATGCTTAAGAGATGGAGGTGATGCAGACCAACAGCACAGCTGGGAGGGCAGAATCTGGAAGTTTAAGGAATTGTCAGACTCTCAAGGATAAGGAGGGCTTTGGGGTCCTACTCTCCAGTTCTAAGGAGCAATATGGTACACAGAGTTGGGCTTTGGGGTCCTACTCCCCAGTTCTAAGGAGCAATATGGTACACAGAGTTGGATCTCTGACACCCTGGTTCTAAGCCCTACCCAAGATACTGGGGTCCCAAGGAAACAAGCTTTTAGACTTGATGGGACTGCCAGGACTGGATAGTGGCTGTTTCAGAAGCAGTCTGATGACCAGAAGAACCTTCTCAGCGTCTTGGTGCCAAATAAAATCTGGATACCTTTGCATAATCTTAGGATTTGTGAGGAGCCCACCAACAAAGCAGATGGTGGTGGGGATCTTGGTAACAGAAATAAATTTACAGAAAACAAAGACATGCAATATTTCTTGAACATACTAATGTATGGATTGAAAAATCGGCCAGGCACAAGACGATGCCTGTAATCCCAGCACTTTGGGAGGCCGAGGTGGGTGGATCACTTGAGGTCAGGAGTTCGAAACCAGCCCGGCCAACATGGTGAAACCCTGTCTCCACTAAAAACACAAAAATTAGCCGAGCATGGTGGCAGGCACCTGTCATCCCAGTTATTCGGGAGGCTGAAGCAGGAGAATCGCTTGAACCTGTGGGGCAAAGGTTGCAGTGAGCTGAGATCACGCCACTGCACTCCACCCTGGGGGACAGAGCCAGACTCTATCTCAAAAAAAACCAAAAAGAGGAAAATCACACCAGCTATATGTTTTTCTCCTGATATCTCAGTGTAGCTGAGCCAGGAAGGTTCTGCTCCAGCAGGCTGGGGAGCATCCACTTATCCATGAAAAGGAATATTTGGAGGCTCATTTTAGGGGCCAATACCAGATAGTCCAGGACTAAAAGGTCTTATTTCTATCCCTTTATATTTCTAATAGGAAATGAAAGAGTAGACAACAGAGTATAGTTTCTGTATTGCAGCTGGGGAAGAGACAGTAAGAGCGGAATCCCCCAGCACAGTGAGTGAGTCAGAAAGAAAGTACTCAAAATGTCAGTGAGGAGCTGAGGAACTCAGCACATGACTGCTCGGAGCATGCAGAAGGCTCAGCCGAATTCTGACTGGATTTGTCCTAAGCAAAGCAAAAACCAGGGTCCTTTGAATATACAGGACACAAAGCTCTTCTTATAGAACAAATTGGACTGAGCATTTGGGGGAAACAACTGTACCAGACAGTGGGAGCTAATTAACAGTAGGTGTGCCACACAGCACCATGTGGGTCCAAACTGTGGCTCCGCTTGGTTCTATCCTTACACAGTCACAGCCTTTGGTTGTACTGGGCAGTTTGGTGAACCAGGTAAACAGGTACCCTT
The DNA here is from genome assembly GCF_009828535.3 of Hylobates moloch. Lineage (NCBI taxonomy): Eukaryota > Metazoa > Chordata > Mammalia > Primates > Hylobatidae > Hylobates > Hylobates moloch. The sequence goes on along the minus strand of NW_026652294.1, from coordinate 23,289,016 downwards.
TGCATAGGAGAACATGGTGGAATTCCACCTTTAAGAAACTCGCACCTGCTAAACTTTTCAGGTAACTGGACCTCACCTCAAATCTACCTGGTACAACTAAAATGAAGAGCAGAAGAGAAGTCTAGTTTGTATTCTTTTAGAATTCTAATCCCGAAATATTTGCCAGAGATCAGTTACTCAGAAAACTTTCTGATATAAAAAAGGCCTCACCCATTCACCCTGTTCTCAACTTACCGTCACATTCCAGCAGACACTGAAAAGCTGAACGAGGGAAACCTTATCCCTGCTCTAGTTGGTTGAGTCTCTCCTCTCTTCCTCTCCTTGTCACTGTTATCCACGCACAGTAGTTTGGAAGCAAGAAAAGAAGAAACTTAAAATATCTCGTTATTTTCCTCCAAAAATTTTAGGGATAAAAGTGCCAGATCCTATGACCCATGTTTGAGATCCAATATTGCCTGGATTCCCTGTTTGGAAACTTTGCCTGGGCAAAGTGGCTGTCCCTGTGTTTTGACATTCCAGCTTCCTAGACCCGTAACTCTATCCCAGTAATTTCTGAGAGGAAGCAGCAGCTACTTTCTATGTATTATATCTTTAAGATGTCCCACCCTGCTTTCTGTAAATTGGACATAAAGCTCTTTTTTTTTGGAATGGAAGGAAAAATGGTCTTTTGACTTGTCTTCATTTTTGGAAAGAGCTTTAAGGTCTAGCATACTCCAGATACCTGAAGTCCATTCTAATTCTAATATCCCATCATTCCAGAAAGTGTTTCTCAAAGTTTGTTCTACTGAACAAAATGTTTACTGAATATTCTAAGATCAAATAATTTTGAAAAAACTGTAAATTTTGAAAATCTCTCTTTCTTGGAGATTATGTCCATTGGTACAGTCAAGGCTCTAAGAAGTTGTAAAGAAACCAGTTTTCTTGTCTTTTTCAATTATATTTAACCCAGTTACTCCATTTCACATAAAACCCATTAATATCTACCTGACTTCCTTAAGAAAGGCTGTCCTTGAGAACATGGGAGCATCTGGTTTCCTAATTTTCATAATGCAGATGAATCAATGACTCTAAGCTGTGTTAAGGAAAGCATTTAAAACTTTTAAAAAGCTCCACATACAAAGAAGTTAATCACGAAGTTGTAATAACAAAAATCTGGAAACAACTCAAATACCTTAAAAGGGATTGAGAAAATACATTATGGTGTGACTGTGTCACAGAATATTATGTGGTCACTAACAATATTTACAAGCATTTCTTCAAAACCTATGAAAATGTAAAATATCTGGTGAAACATTATATAGCATGATTTCAACTACATATAAGAAATATGCATAGAAGGCCAGGTGCAGTGGCTCATGCCTGTAATCCCAGCACTTCGGGAGGCTGAGACGGGCGGATCACTTGAGGCCAGGAGTTCAAGACCAACCTGGCCAACACGGCCAGGCCCCAACCCTACTAAAAAGAAAAAAAAATTAGCTGGGCATAATGTTACCTGCCTGTAATCCCAGCTACTCAGGAGGCTGAGGCACGAGAATTGCCTGAACCTAGGAGGTGGAGGTTGCAGTGAGCCAAGATTGTGCCACTGCACTCCAGCCTGGGTGATAAAGCAAGACTCTGTCTCAAAAAAAAAAAATGCATAGAAAATATATTGATTTAAATGTCTTCTGGGTCAGGTGCACACCACAACACCTGGCTTTTTTTTTTTTTTTTTTTTTCCTAGAGACAGGGTCTTGCCATGTTGCCCAAGCTGGTCTTGAACTGGCTCAAGTGATTCTCCCACCTTATCCTACCAAAGTGCTGGGATTACAGGCATGTGCCACCACACCTGGCTACTAATGTATTTTTTTTTTTTTTTTTTTTTTTTGAGACGGAGTCTCGCTTTTTCACCCAGGCTGGAGTGCAATGGCTCAATCTCGGCTCACTGCAAGCTCCGCCTCCTGGGTTCACGCCATTCTCCTGCCTCAGCCTCTCCGAGTAGCTGGGACTACAGGCACCCGCCACCACGCCCGGCTAATTTTTTGTATTTTTAGTAGAGACGGGGTTTCACCGTGGTCTCGATCTCCTGACCTCGTGATCCGCCCGCCTCAGCCTCCCAAAGTGCTGGGATTACAAGCGTGAGCCACCGCGCCTGGCCTACTAATGTATTTTTAAGGCCTCCCTTTTAGGTGGCTTGATGAGCCTACAATAAGATAAGGAAAGGCCAATGAAATTAAGAACTTTGCCTACCTTGCCAGAGTGGGAGAATGGTGAGCTCTGAAGGGGCTGAAAGCCTTGAAACAGTCTAGAATAGTGGTCCTCAGCAGGGATGGTACTGTCCCCCAGGGAGCAATTAGGAAATAAGTGGGAGCATTTTTGGTTATCCCAATTAGAGGCCATTATTGGCATTTAATGGGTGAGGAGTCGAAGATGCGAGACATCCTGAAACGTACAGGGCAGTACCTTAATTGTCCTATGTCTCCTGACTTTCAAATGGCTCTCCAGCCAGTGATGTAGATGAAGCATGTTTATAATCATTTGAGCCTACAGCCTAACTCTGTTTTATATGACTTTAATATATACAGAAATTTTCAGGAATTCAACCACTGTGTAAATCAAGGGAAGACTAAACTGTGTTTTATTTGGAAAATTTTCAAAGGTTGTTCACCATTTTGGAGAGTAATACTGCCAATAGCAATGGTATTCAAGTCACCAAAGCAACATATTCATATCAGTTAGCATTTCTAATCTTTATACCTACGGTGACTGTGTATATGGGAGTGAACCCTTGATTACTTCAGTATGTCTTCTAGTGTGGTAGAATCTGAGCATTTATATATTAAAACACTTAAAATTTTACTACAGACTCCTTTTATTTCCTCTATCACATTTATGGCCTATTAATTTTGGTTGAAATGGTGTGGAATAATATGCAATTATCTACAAACTTCATTGAAGTGAAGGAGACATTACAAAATATTTGTTATAAATATACAAATATAAACGTTTGTTATAAAATATAAATATTTGTTATAAAATGGGGCATTCAGTCTGATGAGGCTGAAAATCACTATAGTATATGCTCCCTACAACTTGCTTTTCTCCTTATCAACAAGTCTTAGAAATTTCTGCATACGTAGTATGGGCATACCATAGTCTATTCATATATTTCCTATTAATGGACATACAGGTTATTTCTAATTTTGTGCTGTTAGAACAATGAATATAATGAAATCTTCCCACATGCATCCTTGTGCACACATGCAAGTTTTCCTAGAGGTAGATTTTAAGATGTGAAAGTGCCATATCAAGAGTTTTAATATTTGTAAATCTTTGGAGATAAAAATGTTTTCTCATTTCAAGTTGCATTTCCCTAACACTAGTCAAGCTGAACATCTTTTCAAACGTTTTTTGGCCATGCTATTGCCTTGGTTGTTTGGCAATTCATATTTCTGTCATTTTGGGGAGAACTGATTTGTAGTTATTCACGTATTCTGACTATAAATTAATGTATATGTTGAAAATCACTTTCTCCTATTCTGTTGCCTATCTTTTAACTTTTGTCATAGAGAAGGTTTAAATTTTGATATAGTCAATTTATCATGCTTTTATTTGTTGTTTTTGGCCTCCTCAAAGAAGGCTTTCTCTACCTCTAGACATAGTTTTCAACAGGTGTATAATAATCCTTTTTATGGATATACCATAATTTATAATACTCTCACTATTGAAAAGTTAGCTTTTTCAAACAACTAAGTGTTCAACATGATGTTTTTAGCACGCCTCTTAGTGCCTAGCAAACGGAGCATAACAAATGTTTCTTGAATGAGGATGGGAAGACAGGAACCTTGAATGCAAGTGTGGAAAAAGTTATGTTTAGGCCGGGCGCGGTGGCTCATGCCTGTAATCCCAGCACTTTGGGAGGCCGAGGTGGGCAGATCACGAGGTCAGGAGATGGAGACCATCCTGGCTAACACAGCGAAACCCCATCTCTACTGAAAATACCAAAAAAAAAAAAAAAGTTATGTTTAAAAATGCAACCCAATGTCAACCAAATTACTGGGGAATTAGCCCTACAGTGGTATTCTTCCTTTAGCCAGCTAATCAAGAGTTGATTCTGCTTCTAAAATCTAGGCACAGAAGTAAAGCTTCACCTTCCCCCATAAGATTGCCCTTCCAAAGGGTGAAACAACTACCTGCGAGAAGCCTGTGATCACATACCTGAGTCCTCCTCCTTATCCGGACTTCAATTTTAGGGTACCTCTTTGCTTGCTGAGTCTTCAAGGTTTACATCTTAGAAAGTTAAGAATGGACCTAAGAAGAGGAGGCAGAGGGAGGAGAAGCCGTGTTTTCAGGAGCCTGGGCTGCTGTAGATTCGTGAGGCCTGGCTCCAAATCCAGGAGGTGAGGCTCTGTATCCCGCAGGCGGGCCTTCATTTCCTGCAGGTGGGGCTCCATATCCAAGAGGTGGGGCTCTGTATCCTGCAGGTGGGACTCCGTATCCGAGAGGTGGGGCTCCATATCCTGCAGGTGGTGCTCCGTATCCAAGAGGTGGGGCTCCATATTGCACAGGTGAGGCTCTGTATCTCACAGGCGGGCCTTCATTTCCTGCAGGTTGGGCTCCATATCCTGCAGGTGGGGCTCCGTATCTGGGAGGTGGGGCTCCATATCCTGCAGGTGGGGCTCCATAGGCAATAACTGGTAATTATAATGAGAAGGAAAAAAGTTCAGTTACCTTGAAGTCAAGGAATATGTGAGAAGGAAGAACTTAAAAAATAATGCTGAAGCAAACTGACGCAAGAAGTCAGGCAGAATAATGCTAAAGCTATTTCCTCCAGCTATCACCAACTGAAGACATATCACTTCCTGTTGTGCAGGGATTCAAATCAACATGAAAACAACCCTATCAATAGATCGGTGCATTACTTATACTCGTGCACAGATATGTGTTTTACTTAATAAAGTTTGATTATGAAAAAAGTAATACATGCTTAATGAGGAATATGCGTTTGGAAAATAAAAGAGGAATGGAAAAAGGCATCTATAATTCTACCATCAAACACTTACTATTTTGGTGTATTTCTTTGTAGAATCTCTGTGAATATTCTTTATATAATCATGATCATATTAGCCATATTATGATTATTATTATTATTATTTTGAGACGGAGTCTCACTCTGTCACCCAGGCTGGAGTGCAGTGGCGCGATCTTGGCTCACTGCAAGCTCCGCCTCCCAGGTTCATGCCATTCTCCCACCTCAGCCTCCCGAGTAGCCGGGACAACAAGCACCCGCCACCACACCCAGCTAATTTTTTTGTATTTTTAGTAGAGACAGGGTTTCACCATGTTAGCCAGGATGGTCTCGATCTCCTGACCTCATGATCCACCCGCCTTGGCCTCCCACTGCGCCCGGCCAGCCATATGATTTTTTAAATCTGGCTCTTTTACTTAATATTATAAGACATGTCTTCATATGGTTAATTTACTTCATAAATTCAAAGCTGGATAATATTTCATCATATGAATAGATGACTCTTTTTGTTGTTTCTGACTTTCCGATTAACCTTAAAATAAACATGAGTTTTACTTATTACCTTGGGTTACATTCCCCAAAGTGATTTAACTGGATAAAGTGAATGGACAGCTGTAAAGTTATTTTGCTTTAATCCAAAATTTATTACAAAACTATTGTAATCAAGACAGTGTGTTACTGGAACGAGGACAGACTTAGAGACCAATGGAATGAATTAAGAGTCCAGAAATAAACCCAAGCATCTATGAACAGTTGATTTTTGACAGAATGCCAAGACCATTCAACGGGAAAAAAATAGTCTCTTCAAAAAATGATTCTGGGACAACTGGATATCTGCATGTAAAAGAATGAGGTTCTTCCCTCACTTCACTCTACAGACAAAAATTAACGTGTAGTGAATCAATGGCCTTAATATAAAACAGAGGTGGCCAATTTTTTGGCTTCCCTGGGCCACATTGGTGGAAGAATCGTCTTGGGCCACATATAAAATATACTAACACTAACGACAGCTGATGAGCTATTTTTAAAAATCTCATAACATTTTAAGAAAGTTTATGAATTTGTGTTGGGCTGCATTCAAAGCCATCCTGGGCCATGGGTTGGACAAGCTTGATATAAGAGCTAAAACTATAAAATCCTTAGAAGAAAACAAGGATAAATCTTCATGACATTGGATTTGGCAACGAATTCTTACATTTTACATCAAAAGCATGAGCAACAAGAGGAAAAAAGAGAAATTTGATAAAAATTAAAAACCTTTGTGCATTAAAAGTCATTTTTGCCTGGGCACAGTTGTTCACACCTGTAACCCACTGGCTGAGGCAGGCAGATCATTTGAGCTCAGGAGTTCTAGATGAGCCTGAACAACATGGTGAAACTACATCTCTACTAAAAATACAAAGATTAGCTGTGCATGGTGGCACACACCTGCAGTCCCAGCTATTCAGGAGGCTGAGGCACAAGAATCACTTAAACCTGGGAGGCAGAGGTTGCAGTGAGCCAAGATGGTGCCACTGCACTCCAGCCTGGATGACAGAGAGAGACTCTGTTTCAAAAAAAAAAAAAAAAAGTCATTATCAAGAATGTGAAAGAAAACCTAAAAAATTTGCAAATAATATATCTGACAAGGATTTCATATCCAGACTATATAACGAATGCTTACAACTCAACAACAAAAAGACAAGCAATCCGATTTAAATAATAAAAAAATAGGCAAAAGACTCGAACAGACAGTTCTCCAACGAAGGTATATAAAAAGCACATTAAAAGATGTTCAACATCATTAGTCATTAAGGAAATGCAAATTAAAACCACAATGAGCTACCACTTCATACCCACTAGGATGGCTTTAATATAGATGGTTTTTTTTTGAAAAAGGAAGATAAGTGTTGCTGAGGATGTGTAAAAATAGGAACGCTTACATTTACATAGGAATGTAAAATAGTGCAGCACTGAAAAATAGTTGGTGGTTCCTCAAAAAGTTAGAGAATTAACATATGACCCAGAAATTCCACTCCAACATGTATATCCAGGAGAAATGAAAACATATGTCTACGTAGAAACTTATATACAAATGTTTATTGCAGCTATTATTCGTAATAGCCAAAAGGTGGAAACAAGACAAATGTCCATCAATGGAGGAATGAATACACAAATTGTGGTATATATGTACAATGGAATATTATTCAGCCACGAAAAGAAATGAAGTATTGCTACATGCTACAACTTGGAGGAACCTCAAAAACATTATCTTGAGTGAGCTAAGCCAAACACAAAAGGTCACATATTGTATGATTTCTTTTATGTGATATATTCAGAATAGGTGAATCAATAAAGACAGAAAGCAGATTAGAGGATACCAGGGGATCAGAGAGGGACAGTGGGGAGTAACTTCTTAGTGGGTATTAGGTGATAAAAAGTTTTGAAACTAGACCAGATGCTGTGGCTTACACCTGCAATCCCAGCACTTTGGGAGGCCAAGGCATAGACTTGCTTGAGCCCAGGAGTGTGAGACCAGCCTAAGCAACACAGTGAGACCCTGTATCTACAAAAATTTTTTTTAAAAAAAGGCTGGCAGGGGCCGGGTGCGGTGGCTCAAGCCTGTAATCCCAGCACTTTGGGAGGCCGAGGCGGGCGGATCACGAGGTCAGTAGATCGAGACCATCCTGGCTAACACGGTGAAACCCCGTCTCTACTAAAAATACAAAAAAAAAATTAGCCGGGCGTAGTGGCAGGCGCCTGTAGTCCCAGCTACTCAGGAGGCTGAGGCAGGAGAATGGAGTGAACCCGGGAGGTGGAGCTTGCATTGCGCCACTGCACTCCAGCCTGGGTGACAGAGCAAGACTCTGTCTCAAAAAACAACAACAACAACAACAACAAAAAAGGCTGGCAGGGATGGCTCATGCCTGTAATCCCAGCACCTTGCGAGGGCAAGGTGGGCAGATGGTTTGAGCCCAGGAGTTCAAAACAGCCTGGGCAACATAGGGAGATTTCTGTCTCTACAAAAACATATAAAAATTAGCTGGGCATGGTGGATTGCACCTGTGGTCCTGGCCTACTCTGGTTGGGGGATACTGAGGTAAGAGGATCGCTCGAGCCCAGGGGGTCGAGGCTGCAAGGGTCCATGATAGTACCACTGCGCTACAGCCTGGGTGACAAAGCGAGACCCTGTCTCCAAAAAAAAAAAAAAAAAAAACCACCTTTTGAAACTAGAGAGAGCTGGTGGATGTATAATATTGAGAATACGTCAAATATTGCTAAATTTTACACTAAATACCACTGAATTGTACATATTAAAATGTTAATTATATGTTATGTGAATTTCACCTCAATTGAAAAAATGTTAAACCCTAGCAACAATTACTTTAGATTCTGAATATTAGATTGCAATAACCTTTAAAAACCAAGGTAACTATTAAGGTTACAAATAAGTAGCCTTTAAGTTACATACAAAACTAAAGGCCCATGGACATGCATATCAAGTTCCAAGGAGAACTCAAGAAAAGTCCCATATTTTTGTGTGTGTTGGCAGCATTAAGAGAACCTTGGTGGCCCACCAGTGGACCATGTTTGAGAATTACTTTCCAGAAACCCCATTCAGTAGCAGTGGACTTTAACAGCACAAACTGTTAAAGGACCCAGGGCTTGAGTCCTCAGTAAGGTTGAAGGGTGTGGCACCGGTAGGATGACTATGCTATGTGAAATGGAAACAAGGAAGTGGGCAAGAGCATATATTTTCTGCTCAGGCTATAAACAGGAAGTGACTCTTCCCACTAACAGCAGTTGCCAAGTATGTTCCAGGTTTGTATATATCATTAAAAGTAAGCCTGAAACCAAAGCCCAGTCACTTGCTGACTTTGCCACTGGGTTTCAGTCTGGAAACAAAGTCACAGATGTGACCATTTTCCAAGCCCCTAAACTTCTCTGCTGCTGCTCCTGCAGGGGAGCTGGAGGCAAGCCTGCAAGATAGATCTTTGAGCCTCTGGCATAATTTTCCACCTTCCAGGAAGAACCCCTCTGCCATACCTTACCTGAACAAGGCATCTGTGGAGTGCACATATTCCCTTCCCCAGTAATTACATAAATTCCCATAGAGCTGAACCAGTCATTTAAGGTTCTAAGTGGAAATCCTCGGGCAGCTGGAAAGACAAATTTGGCAAAATAGGAACTCTTTCAATTAAGTCAGATATATAGCAGATATCAACTGAACAATTAACAGAGTATTTAATCACCACCTTACATGTGTTTCCAACAATGCCCTTGAGACACAAGATAAAAAAGAAACATGGGCTGGGTGAATTGGCTCACACCTGTAATCCCAACACTTCAGGAGGCCAAGATGGGAGGATTGCTTGACCCCAGGAGTTCAAGACCAGCCTGGGCAACATGGCAAGACCCTATCTCTACAAAAAATTTTTTAAAAATTAGCCAGGCATGGTGGTACATGCCTGTGGTCCTAGCTACTCAGGAAGCTGAGGCAGGAGGATTGCTTGAGCCTGGAAGTTTGAGGCTGCAGTGAGCCTTATTTGTGCCACTGCACTGGAGCCTCCAGCCTGGGTGACAGAGTAAGACCTTGTCTCAAAAAAAAAGAAAATAAATATGACCCTTGTCCTGAATGGCATGTTTCTTAAGGGCAGAGATAGTGTCTCATTTGCCTGTGCTTATTCCAGGCCTAGCATAGCACCTAATCATAATAGATATTCAGAAAAAACTTCTAAGTGAGGATTCTACCAAGTTGGTAAGATATATCCATTAAAGACCAATGTAAGGAAGTGTGGTACCGAAGAAAACACTTGTCTCCCCTCTGCATCTCTCTTATAAGAACACTTATGATGGCATTTAGAGGCCACCTAAATAATCTAGGGTAATCTTGTCATCTCAAGATCCTTAAATTAATTACATCTACAAACACCCTTTTTACAAATAAGATAACAGTCACAGATTCTGAGGATTGGGATGGGGATATATCTGTGTATCCATTATCAGCCTATCACACTGAATTTTGCCTATGGCATGTGACCAGATGTAATGTACACAGTTTCCAGGCCTGGCCCAGAAAAAATTTCCCAGGGGAGATCTTTATTCCCTTCTCTGCTGGCTGTACAAAGAGGCCATGGAAGCCATGGGTTAAAGATCGCAAGGACCGGCCAGGCGTGCTGGCTCACGCCTGTGATCCCAGCACTTTGGGAGGCTGAGGCGGGTGGATCTCCTGAGGTCAGGAGTTTGAGACCAGCCTGACCAACATGGTGAAACCCTGTCTCTACTAAAAATACAAAAATTAGCTGGGTGTGGTGGCAGACACCTGTAATCCCAGCTACTTGGGAGGCTGAGGGAGGAGAATCGCTTGAACCCAGGAGGTGCAGGTTGCAGTGAGCCGAGATTGCACGATTGCACTCCAGCCTGGGTGACAAAGCAAGACTCTGTCTCAAAAAAAAAAAAAAAAAAAAATATATATATATATATATATATACACACACACACATATATATAGTGATAAAAAAAATTTGTAGTCACAGTTTGAAAGAGTTCTGTGGTACATCCATTAGATGAGTGCTACAAGTCTTGACAGTACCTCTACTCCTCTCTCATGTAAAATGGAGACTAAACCTGAGAAAAGCAAAGGCAAGTCCAGAGAGAAGAAAAAATAAAAAGCCACACCAAAGGAAGAATAACTAAGGGCTCCCTGACCCAAGGAAGAGACGCTCAGTAGATATCTGAGGTCAGTGTTTAAATGGACAAAAGACTATCAGGTATAATTAGTCACTTGGGTGTCTGGCTGTAAGCTCCCACTAGATTCCAAGCTCCTTCAGGATAAGAAGGGACTGAATAATCTTTGTGTTCCTACCCTGTAACATGGTACTTGACAATTGTAGGTAGGCCCAGGAAATGCCTGCTGAATGTGTGTACAAATACCAACTGCCTGGCCACAGAGGCCAGCAAGTCTTGGCTGAGTAGAAGTCTTGCTTTAATTCCACAAGCTTTAAAACCCCAAAGTGGGCTGGGCATGGTGGCTCATGCCTGTAACTCCAGCACTTCGGGAGGCTGAGGCAGGAGGATCATTTGAGTTCAGGAGTTCGAGACCAGCCTGGGCAACCTGGTGAAACCCCAACTTACAAAAAATACAAAAATCCCTGTCTCAAAAACAACAAAACAACAACAACAGCAACAACAACAAAAAAAACCCCAAACAAACAAACAAAAAAACCCAAAGTGCTTAATATCTTTATCAGCATCACTTACCAGCAGAGGCAGCTTTCACCATCAACTGGGCAAATTCAATGGCACCTCCATTTCTGAAGACTAATTTAAAAGTAGCTTGTCCTTCCCAGCCACCTGGGGGAAGAAATGGCACACACTCACCAAGAAACTGGCATAGCTGACAACAGAAAGACTGCCACAAACACCAAGGGAAGCACTACCTGACAAAGTAGGGCAGCTTTTGTTTGAATTTCAACATGAGCCAAGTTTGAATCTTAAACCTTCTAGAAGATTTTGAGGGAAAAAAATACACACTTCTGAGGGAACACTTACCATATGGAGCTGCCTGAATAGTTCCCTTAATGAAGTTTGCAGCAAATACTGGTTGTTTAACAGTGAGGTTCATCATCAGATCAAATGGCATCATAAAAGACAACATGGGATCATTGATGGAGTGCGAAGTTATGAAAATCACCTACGCAAGGACAGAAACTTTGGAAAAGGAATGCAGAATTCGTCCATGGATTGAGACTTACAAGAGCAAGATGCATTCTGGTCTAACTAAGAAACATCATCTTTTCTTCCATAACCCTTCAATGTGGAAAATCCCAAAGTGCACATGTTTAAAAACACTTCAAAAGTCAATGTTTAACTTTTCTTCATTTTAAGGAAAACAAATGTAGAGTTAATCAGCAGATTAAAGTAGAAGTAGAAATTACCCGGTATGAAGTGAGAAACAATGTTCCCGTCTTTGTACCACTAAAAACATTGGAGCCTTCTGATCGCTGTGGGAAGGAGAGCTCCACATTCGGAGACTGCTTCAAGAGACTGTAGAAAATGAGGAACAGACAGCACACAATAAAGAATGTATGTAAAATGACACACATAAAGTTCTTAAGGCGATTTTTTTTTTTTTTTGAGATGGAGTCTCACTCTGTTGCCCAGGCCGGAGTGCAGTGGCGTGATCTCAGCTCACTGCAAGCTCTGCCTCCCGGGTTCACGCCATTCTCCTGCCTCAGCCTCCCAAGTAGCTGGGACTACAGGCGCCCGCCACCACACCCGGCTAATTTTTTTGTATTTTTGTAGAGACGGGGTTTCACTGTGTTAACCAGGATGGTCTCGATCTCCTGACCTCGTGATCCGCCCGCCTCGACTTCCCAAAGTGCTGGGATTACAGGCATGCCACTGTGCCTGGCCCTTAATGCAGTTTTTTTTTTTTTCCAGAGTAAGCACTCAATAAACATTAGCTGCTGCTACTGCTACTGTTACTACTACTACTACTATTTTATTGAAATAAAAAGGAATTCAAATGATCTTATTCTCTGACAATTTACTCTTATTCTTCTCCCTCTTCATCATTGGATTCTTTTTCTTGTCAAACCTACTCCTATTCTCAATGTGTGTTCATTAATTCTTATACTTCTTGTGTGGTAAGTGTAAAGCACTGTGCTAATACAAATGGTTCTTTGACGCTGGTAAAGAAGGTAAGGCAGCAGACTGCCCCAGCCCCCTCTGACATGTTCCCTCAGCCTGTTGTGCTCTCTCCTTACTATTAACCTGGAAAACTCAGACTCACCTTACTGTCACTCATCAAATCCTGCTGGGTTCTTTTTTTTCTTACTTTATCTTTCTTTCTTTTCTTTCTTTCTCTTTTTCTTTATTTCTTCTTTCTCTTTCTCCCTCCCTCCTTCCCTCACTTCTTTCTTTTCTTTCCTTTCCTTTTCTTTTTGCCTTTCCTTCCCTTCTTCCCTTCCCTTCCCTTCTTTCCTTCCATTCTTCCCTTTCCTTCTTCCCTTCCCTTCCTTTCTTTTTTCTCTTTCTTCTTTCTTTCTTTTTTTTTTGTTTGAGACAGGGTCTCACTCTGTTGCCCAGGCTGGAGTGCAGTGGCATAATCTCCACTCACCAACCTCCACCTCCTGGGCTCAGGTGATCCTCTCACTCAGCCTCCCGAATAGCTGGGACCATAGGCAAGCACCACCATGCCTGGATAATTTTTTTTTTTTTTTTTTTTGAGAGAAGTCTCGCTCTTGTCCCCCAGGTTTGAGTGCAATGGCTCGATCTCAGCACACTGCAACCTCCGCCTCCCAGGTTCAAACGATTCTCCTGCCTCTGCCTCCCAAATAGCTGGGATTAAGTCGCCTGTCACCACGCCAGGCTAATTTTTGTATTTTTTGGTAGAGACAGGGTTTCAACATGTTGGCCAGGCTGGTCTGGAACTCCTGACCTCAGGTGATCCGCCCACCTCGACCTCCCAAAGTGCTGGGATTACAGGCATGAGCCACTGCACCCGGCCAATTTTTTGTATTTTTAGTAGAGACGAGGTTTCACCATGTTGCCCAGGATGGTCTCAAACTCCTGGGCTCAAGAGATCTGCCTGCTTTAGCCTCCCAGTGTGCTAGGACTACAGGAATGTGCCACCATACCCAGTCCCCCAGCCTTTTCTTTCTTAATGATATATATATCCAATGTATACCTTAATGATCATTAGGTACAATGTCTGCCTTCTTTGCTACTCTAGCCCTAGCAAACAGTGGGTGCTCTAAATAGTTATTAAAAGAATGAATGAATGAAAACATGAATACAGATCATAATGCAACAATATATGACATACATAATATAAATGTATGTCATACATTTATTGGTAACAAAATGTCACAGCAATTTAGTGGAAGAAGAGATTAGTTTTAGTTGAAGTAATTAGGAATGACCTAATAGAAAGACTGCAATTTGAGCCGATTAAGAGATGGGTAGTATTCTGGCTGGGCATAGTGGTTCACGCCTGTAATCCCAGCACTTCGGGAGGCCAAGGCTGGCGGATCATTTGGGGAGTCTGAGACCAGCTTGACCAACATGGTGAAACCCCATCTCTACTAAAATACACAAATTATCCAGGCATGGTGGTACATGCCTGTAATCTCAGCTACTCAGGAGGCTGAGGTGGAAAGATTGCTTGAGCCATGGGGCAGATTGCAGTGATCCACTGCACTCCACCCTGGGCAACAGAGTATGACCCTGTTTCAAAAAAAAAAAAGAGAGAGAGATGGGTAGTGTTCAGTAGGTAGAGGTGAGGGTAGAGGACAATCCAGATGGGAAGCAAACAGCATTCATGGAGGCGCAGGAGCAGATATGGAAAGCAAACTGCATACTTGGGAGAAGCCTAGTGGTATGGCTTCATCAAAACATAGTGTGGAAGTGAGGTTAGGAGAAACAGTGAAATAAAGTTGGAAAGCTATGCCGGAACTACAGCTTAAAGACATCGTTTGATAGGCAAGGAGAAACTGTGAGCTTCAGATTTCTCAACAGGAAAGTCACATAATCAAGAAGGTAGTGTATCGGAGGGATCAGTTTAAGAATTCCTAAAACAGTCCTGATGCAAGGTAAAAACTGGAACTAGGGTGGTAATGTGCAGATTAAAAGGGGAAGATTTTTAAAAGACTATGAAAATACAGGACATTAGCAAAAAACTGTGGAATGAGAATCTTTAAATGTCAGTCTAGCCATAAAAGCAATAAATAAAGCAAAAGAAAACCTGTCAGAATAAACTTTTTCAGAACTCTAGAATCTAATCAAAAGCTTATGGCAACTAGGGGAATGCTTAAACAATTTTTTTAAAAAGCCGAATCTCAGTAAGTAAGCTTTATGACATTTTAACCTACCCTGGTATCATCCCCCACTACTAGCTTGGCAGCAGCTTTGAAGACAACAATCTATGTTCCCATGATAGATACCAAGTACTGAAGGGAGCAGAACACACTTATTTTTAAAAATTGTAGTTTGACTTGTCTGGTGGCTCCTTGAAGGACTGGCTCAAAGGGCATGTACTTAATTTGTAATTTTCCAGGGACTGATGAGGCTACCGGGGGCATTTGTCAAAAACATTTCCGGCCGGGTCCGGTGGCTCATGCCTGTAATCCCAGCACTTTGGGAGGCTGAGGCGGGCGGATCACCAGAGGTCGGGAGTTCGAGACCAGCCTGACCAACATGGAGAAACCCCGTCTCTACTAAAAATGCAAAGTTAGCTGGGCCTGGTGGCATGTGTCTGTAATCCCAGCTACTCAGGAGGCTGAGGCAGGAGAATTGCTTGAATCTGGGAGGCAGAGTTTGCAGTGAGCCGAGATCTTGCCATTGCACTCCAGCCTGGGCAACAAGAGCGAAACTCCACCTCAAGAAAAAAAAAATTTCCAAGCCAATGTATTAGTTGCTGCTACCTAGCGAAAGGGATGACAACTGGGGCAAAAAAACAGACAAATTGAAAAGCTAAAGGAAAGGATGAGCAATGAGATGCTTTGAGGAATAAAGGCTTTGAAAAGCTCACACATATTCCTGAGAAACAAGAAAGCCATACACATACATGTCCAGGGCTAGATTCATACTAAAAACAAACAAAAAATGAAACACACACACACACTGAAGAGGCACTAAGCTTTCACCTCTGATTGACAATTAGAAGTGATGCAAAAAGGCCTCAGTGCGGTGGCTCACGCCTGTAATCTAGCACTTCAGGAGGCTAAGGCAGGCAGATCACCCGAGGTCAGGAGTTCAAGACCAGCCTGGCCAACATGGCGAAATCCCATCTCTATTAAAAATACAAAAATTAGCTGGGCGTAGTGGTGGGCGCCTATAATCCCAGCTACTTGGGAGGCTGAGGCAGGAGAATTGCTTGAACCCGGGAGGCAGAGGTTGCAGTGAGCCAAGATCATGCCATTGCACTCCAGCCTGGGCAACAGAGCAAGACTCTGTCTCAAAAAAAAGGAAGTGATGCAAAAAGAAGTGAAGGTGAAGGCAGAGTTGTAAACTGCCTGGCTGAGTAAGAAAGGCACGCTCATGCTCCAACACACACAAAGCCCATCTGCAAGGGCTGGGAGATTTTGTTGTTGTTGTTCCAGACATGGAAGAAAATTTCTGTCAAATCACTAGCTGGCCACTGAGGTAACAGAACTGAGATTCCAGTGGCCACAAATAACAAAGAATACAGACTTTACAAAATTAGTACAGAAAAGTCACCGTACAAACAAATAACAACTACCACAAGCAACAAAAATATACCCTGAAGAAGAGGGAGATTCTACTTTCCAGAGTTACTACATTAAAATATTCAAAATGTCCCGTTTTCAACAACAACAAAAATCACTAGGCATGCAAAGGAACAAGAAAGTATGGCAATACACAGGAACAAAATAAATTGATAAAAACTGTCCCTGAGGAAGCCCATACATTGGATTTATCAGACAACACTTTAAATAAACTATTGTAAATATACTCAGAGAGTTAAAGGAAAGCAGTCCAAATAACTAAAAGAAAGAACACAAACAAAGTCTCAGGAAGTAGAAAATATCAATAAAGAGGCAGAAATTATTAAAAGGAACCAAACAGAAATTCTAGAGTTGAAGACTACAACTGAAATGAACAATTTAATCACTGGGGTTCAATAGCCGATTTTGGCAGGCAGAAGAGAGAATTATTGAACTTGAAGTAGGTCAATGGGAATAACGGTTACTACCTGAGTAACACAAATGGGAAAAAACGAAGAAAAAATGAACGGAGTCTAAGAGATCTGTGGGACACCATCAAACATACCAATACATCTACAATGGGAATTCAAGAAGGAGAGGAGAGAGAGAAAGGGGAATAAAGAACATCTGGGGCCAGGCACGGTGGCTCATGCCTGTAATCCTAGCACTTTGGGAGTCCACAGTGGGCAGAATGAGTGAGCACAGGTGTTCAACACCAGCAAGGACAACATGGTGAAACCCTGTCTCTACAAAGAATACAAAAAATTAGCCAAGCATGGTGGAGTGCACCTACAGTCCCAGCTACCGAAGACACTGAGGTGGGAGGATTGCTTCAGCCTGGGAGGTCAAGGCTGTAGTGAGCCACAGTTGTACCACTGCACTCCAGTCTGGGTGACAGAGGGAGACCTTGTTTCAAAATAAGAAAAAAGAATATCTGGGCCGGAAACAGTGGCTCATGCCTGTAATCCCAGCAGTTTGGGAGGCTGAGGCGGGAGGACTGCTTGAGCTCAGGAGCTTGAAACCAGCTTGGGCAACACAGTGAAACATCACCTCTACTAAAAATTTAAAAATTTGCCAGCGGGGTGCGGTGGCTCATGCCTGTAATCCCAGTACTTTGAAAGGCAGAGGTAGGTGGATCACCTGAAGTCAGAAATTCGAGACCAGCCTGACCAACATGGTGAAACCCCATCTCTACTAAAAATACAAAAAATAGGCAGGCGTGGGTGGTGCGTGACTATAATCACAGCTACTCGGGAGTCTGAGGCCGGAGAATCGCATGAACCCAGGAGGCAGAGGTTATAGTGAACCGAGATCACACCAATGCACTCCAGTCTGGGCAACAGAGTGAGACTCTGTCTCAAAAAAAAAAAAAAAAATTAAAAATTTAGTCAGGTGTGGTGGCATGCATCAGTAGCCCCAGCTACTCAGCAGGCTGAGGCAAGAGAATCACTTGAGCCTGGGATGTTGAGGCTGCAGTGAGCTGTGATCACGCCACTGCACTCCAGCCTAGGTGATAGAGACCCTATCTCAAAATAAATAAATAATGGCCAAAACCTCCCCAAATTTAATGAAATACATGAATCTACACATCCAAGCTCAACAAACTCCAAGTAGAATAAACTCAGTTCCACACTGACATGCATTATAATCAAATTATTGAAAGCCAAATACAAGGAATCTTGAAATTAGCAAGATAAGTGACTCATCATGCACAAGGAATCCTCAGACTAGCAGCTGATTTCTTTTTTTTTTTTTTTTTTTTTTCTTGAGATAGAGTTTCACTCTTGTGGCCCAGGCTAGAGTTCAATGGTGCCATCTTGGCTCACCACAACCTCCGCCTCCCAGGTTCAAGTGATTCTTCTGCCTCAGCCTCCCGAGTAGCTGCGATTACAGGCATGCACCACCACACCCAGCTAATTTTGTATTTTTAGTAGAGATGGGGTTTCTCCATGTTGGTCAGGCTGGTCTCGAACTCCCAGCCTCAGGTGATCTGCTCACCTCGGGCTCCCAAAGTGCTGGGATTACAGGCATGAGCCACCACGCCCAGCCAGCAGCTGATTTCTTATTGAAATCATGGAGGCCAAAAGGAAATGGGATGACATATTCAAACTGCTAAAAGTAAAAAATAAAACACTCCTTTTTTTTTGTTGTTGTTGTTTTTGTTTTTTTTTTGAGACAGAGTCACGCTCTGTCGCCCAAACTGGAGTGCAGTGGCGTGATCTTGGCTCACTGCAACCTCCACCTCCTGAGTTCAAGTGATTCTCCTGCCTCAGCCTCCCGAGTAGCTGGGATTACAGGCTCGTGCCACCACGCCCGACTAATTTTTTGGACTTTTAGTAGAGATGGGGTTTCACCATGTTAGCCAGAATGGTCTCGATCTTCTGACCTCGTGATCCACCCGCCTCAGCCTCCCAAAGTGCTGTGATTACAGGCGAGAGCCACCGTGCCCAGCCCTAAAAACAAAAAACTCTTAACCGAGAATTCTATAAGTGGCAAAACTATCCTTCAAAAATTAAAGAGAAATTAAGACATTACCAAATAAACAAAAAATGAAAGTTCTTTACTAGTAAATTTGAAGTACAAGAAATGCTATATTTTATAATATGTTTTCTGATTACAATGGAAAGAAACTAGAAATCAACAGCAGAAGGAAAACTGCCACAAATATGTGGAAATTAAACAATACACTCTTAAATAAACAATGAGTCAAAGAAGAAATCAGAGGGAAATTAGAAAGTACCTAGAGAAAAATGAATATGAAAACACAACATACCAAAGCTTATGAGTTGCTGTAAATGCAGTGCTAAGATGTTTATAACTGTAGATGTGTACTTTAATAAAGAAGAAAGATCTCAAATTGACAATCTAACTTTATACCTCAAGGAACTAAAGAAAAACAAATGAAGCCCAAAGCTAGCAGAAGGAAGAAAATAATAAAGATTAGAACAGAGATAAATGAAGCGAGAATAGAAAAAAATAAGAAAAAAAAATTTAAGTTCAATGAACTTGACAAACTCTTAGCTAGATTAAGAAAAAGAGAGAAGTCTCAACTAAAATCAGAAATGAAAAAGAGGATATTAAAACTGATGCCAGCCAGGCACGGTGGCTCATGCCTGTAATCCCAGCACTTTGGGAGGCCAAGGGAGGTGGATTACTTGAGGCCAGGAGTTTGAGACCAGCCTGGCCAACATGGCGAAACCCTGTCTCTAGTATAAACATACAAAAACATTAGCCAGGCATGGTGGTGGTCGCCTGTAATCCCAGCTACAAGAGAGGCTGAGGCAAGATAATCACTTTAACCCAGGAGGCAGAGGTTGCAGCGAGCCAAGATTGCACCACTGCACTCCAGCCTGGGTGACAGAGTAAGACTCTGTCTCCAAAAAACAACAACAACCAAAAAGAAACTGATGCCAAGGAGTTACGAAGGATTATTAAGAGAAAACCAAGGACAATTGTATGTCAAGTTGGATAACCTAGAAGAAATGGATAAATCCCTAGAAAAACACAGCCTACCACACTGAATCATGAACAAACATAAAATATAAACAGACCTATTAACTAGTAAGGAAATTGAATCAGTAACCAAAAACCTCTCAGCTAGGTGAGGTGGCTCATGCCTTTAATCCCAGCACTTTGGGAGGCTGAGACAGGAGGATTGCTCGAGGCCAGGAGTTTCTGACCAGCCTGGGCAACTTGAAAACCTCATCTCTACAAAATATATAAAAAAACAGCTGGGTGTGGTGGCACACACCTGTAGTCCCAGCTACTCAGGAGGCTGAGGTGGGAGGATCACTTGAGCTTTGGAGATTGAGGCGGCAGTAAGCTGTGATCGTGTCACGTCACTGCACTCCAGCCAGGGTGACAGAGTGAGAACCTGTCTCAAAAAGAGAAAAAAAACCTCTCAACAAATTCTATTATACAAAACATTTAAAGAATTAAATAATCTTTCTGAACTCTTCCCCAAAATTAAAGAGGAAGAAACACTTCTAGGCTCACTTTATGAGGCCAGCATTACCCTGATACTGAAGCCAGACAAAGATACTACAATAAAATAAAATTACAGGTCGGTATCTCTCATGAATATTGATATAAAAAATCCTCAACAAAATATTAGCAAACCAAATTCAGCAGCACATTAAAAGGACTATACACTATGACCAAATGGGGTTTATTCCTAGAATGCAAGGATGGTTCAACATAGGAAAATCAATCAATGTAATACACCATATGAACAAAATGAAGGAAAAAAACCATGTGATCATCACAATCTATGCAGAAAAAGCATATGAAAAGATTCAGTATATTTTTGGCCCGGCGTGGTGGCTCACGCCTGTAATCCCAGCACTTTGGGAGGCCGAGGCGGGTGGATCACGAGGTCAGGAGATCGAGATCATCCTGGCTAACAGGGTGAAACCCCGTCTTCTCTACTAAAAATACAAAAAATTAGCCGGTTGTGGTGGCTGGCACCCGTAGTCCCAGCTACTCAGGAGGCTGAAGCAGGAGAATGGCATGAACCTGGGAGGCAGAGCTGACGGTGAGCCGAGATTGCACCACTGCACTCTAGCCTGGGCGACAGAGCGAGACTCTGTCTCAAAAAAAAAGAAAAAAAAGAAAAGAAAAGATTCAATATATTTTCACAATAAAAACACTCAACAAACTAAAAGTAGAAGGAAGCTACCTCAACATAATAAAAGCCATATATGAAAAGCCTGCAGCTAACAGCATACTGAATGGCAAAAGACTGAAAGCTTCCCCTCTAAGATTAGAAACAAGGCAAGGATGCCTGCTTTCACCACTTCTGTTCAACATAGTATTGGAAGTCCTAGCCAGAGCAATCAGGCAAAAAATAAAATAAATAAATAAATGGTATTCATATTTGGAAGGAAGAAGTAAAATTAACTCCATTCACAGATGGCATGATCTTATATGTAAATAAACCTAAAGAGTCCACCAAAAAGTTGTCAAAATAAGTGAATTCAGTAAAGTAGCAGCATATAAAATCAACCCATACATATAGTTGCATTTCTATACACTAATTATGAATGATCCAAAAAGGAGATTAAGGAAACAATTCCATTTACAATAGCATCAAAAAGAATAAAATACTTAGGAACAAACCTCACCAAGGAGGTGAAAGGTTTGTACACTGAAAACTATAAAACATTGGTGAAAAAATATTGAAGACATAAATAAATGGAAAGATGTCCCATGTTCATGGATTTGAAAACTTAATAAGGCTAAGACGTCCAGGCTACCCAAGTGATTCAGAGATTCAACACAATCCCTACCAAATCTCAACAACACTTTTTGCACAAACAGAAAGTGACATAATAAAATTCATATAGAATCTCAAGGGACCCCAAAAAGCCAAATAATTTTTAAAAAGAAGAACAAAGAGGATTCACACTTCCTGATTTCAAAGTATATTACAAAGCTACAGTAACCAAAACAGCATGGTACTGGCATTAAAGATAAACAGACCAATGGACTAGAATAGAGAGAAATAAATCCTCACATATATGTGAGAATTGATCAAATAATCTTCAACAAAGGTACTAACATGACTCAGTGAGGAAAAGACAATCTATTTAACAAATGATGTCCTTTTAGAAAACTGGATATCCACATGCAAAAGAATGAAGTCATACCGTTATCTTACATCGTATGCAAAAATTAACTCAAAATGGATTAAAGACTTAAACATAAGACCCAAAACTATAAAAACTCCTAGAAAAAAACATAGTGAAAATCTTTGTGACATTGGACTTGGCAATGACTTCTTGGATAAGAAAACAAAAGCACAGGCAACGAAAGAACAAAAAAACAAATGGGACTATATCAAACTTAAAAATTGTGTATCGGCCGGGCGCGGTGGCTCACGCTTGTAATCCCAGCACTTTGGGAGGCTGAGGCGGGCAGATCACGAGGTCAGGAGATCAAGACCACAGTGAAACCCCGTCTCTACTAAAAAAAAATACAAAAAATTAGCCGGGCGTGGTGGCGGGCGCCTGTAGTCCCAGCTACTCAGAGAGGCTGAGGCAGGAGAATGGCGTGAACCCGGGAGGCGAAGCTTGCAGTGAGCCGAGATTGCGCCACTGCACTCCAGCCTGGGCGACAGAGCGAGACTCCGTCTCAAAAAAAAAAAAAAAAAATTGTGTATCAAAGGACACGATCACCAGAATGAAACAGCAACCTATGGAATGGGAGAAAATATTTCAAATTGTATTTATGATAAGGGATTAATATCTAGAGTATGTAAAGAGCTCCCTGTAATCCCAGCACTTTGGGAGGCCAAGGTGGGTGGATCACCTGAGGTCAGTAGTTTGAGACCAGCCAGGCCAACATGGTGAAACCCCGTCTCTACTAAAAATACAAAAAATCGGCCAGGCGCAGTGGCTCACACCTGTAATCCCAGCACTTTGGGAGGCCGAGGCGGGTGGATCACAAGATCAGGAGATCAAGACCATCCTGGCTAACACAGTGAAACCCCGTCTCTACTAAAAAATAGAAAAAATTAGCCAGGTGTGGTGGCAGGCACCCATAGTCCCAGCTACTCAGGAGGCTGAGGCAGGAGAATGGCGTGAATCGGGGAGGTGGAGCTTGCAGTGAGCCGAGATTGCACCATTGCACTCCAGCCTGGGCAACAAGAGCAATAATACACAAATGGCCAATGAGCATATAAAAAGATTGTCATTACTAATCATCAGAGAAATACAAATCAAAACCACAATGAGACATCACCTTATACCCATTAGGATGGTTAATATTTAAAAAACCAACAGGTCCAGGCATGGTGGCTCATCACTTTGGGAGGCCAAGGTGAGTGGATCACTTGATGCTAAGAGTTTGAGACCAGCCTGGCCAACACAGTGAAACCCCATCTCTACTAAAAATACAAAAAACTGGGTGTAGTGGCATATGCCTGTAATCCTGGCTACTCAGGAGGCTGAAGGCATGTGAATCACTTGAACCCCGGAAGCTAAGGCTGCAATGAGCCAAGATCCTGCTGCTACACTACAGCCTGAATGACAGAGTGAGACTCTATCAAAAAAGGGAAGGGAGGGGAGGAGAGGGGGAGCGGGAGGGAGAAGGAAGGGAGGGAGAAAGGAAAGGAAAGGAAAGGAAAGGAAAGGAAAGGAAAGGAAAGGAGAGAAGAGAAGAGAAGAGAAGAGAAGAGAAGAGAAGAGAAGAGAAGAAAAACAAGTGTTGGTGAGGATGTGGAGAAACCAGAACTCTTGTGCACTGTTGCTAATGTAAAATGAGTAGCTGCTATGGAAAACAGTCTGGAGGCTCCTCAAAAAAAATTAAAAATAGAACTACCGTACAAGTTAGCAATCCTGCTTCTGGGTATACATCCAAAAGAATTGCCAGCAGTGTCTTGAATAGATATTTGAATACTTATGTTGATAGCAGCACTATTCACAATAACCAGGAGGTGGAAGCAACCTAAATGTCCATCAGTGCCTGAATGGATAAACAAAATGTGGCACATACATACAATGGAATATTTTTCAACCTTAAAAGAAGGAAATCCTGTTACATGCTATAACATGGACGAACCTTGAGGATCTTATGCTAAGTTAAATAAACCAGCCACAAAAAAACAAATATTGTGATTACATTTACATGAGGTATCTTAAGTAGTCAAATTCATAGAAACAGAAAGTAGAATGGTTGTTACTAGGTGTCATGGGGAGAGGGATAGAGGGAATTGTTTAATGGGAAGAGAATTGTTGGTAAAAGTATAGTGAAGTGGGCACTCAGAGTACTGAGAGGAATGTCAATTGATATAATTCTGTAGGGCAATTCTGCAATAAGTATATTTTAATGTATAGTCATGTATATTTTAATATTTTGAACAATGATTTTTATATTTTCAATAAATATTTTTAATCCTTTTTAAAAGTCTAATCCTCTGACCTCACAATTCCCCTTTCGGGAATATATCCCAAAGAAACATTTTGACAGGTAGGCAAAATTATGTTTTCAAAAATGTTCATTGCAGGAATGTTTATAGTGATGATCAAAAAACCACAAACAAAAAACAAAAACCCGGACTATTCCAGATTAGGGGTTGAGTAAAGATTTATGCACACTGGAATACCAGCCATTGAAAATAATGATGTAGATACACTAGAAAACATTCCCAATATACTGGTAAATGAGGAAAATAAGTTATAAAGCAGTTGGAGAAAAAAACTGTTTATTTCCATGTGGAAAAGTACAGAAGGACATATACCAAAATGTAAACATTACTGGTAAAAATTTGGGATAACAGATTTTTTTTCTGATTCTTCTATAATGACAGGTTTTCAGCACACGTTTTAACAATGCATAAAATAAAACAACTCAATGATTCCCATTTTACAGTAGAGTCTGGCCCACATGTTCATGACTTCTCAGGTGGGGTCAGAAAAACTCTACAAAACACAGCAAGCTGTGATGCATTTCTCAACTGTGTATTGTGAATAGGCAAGAGGAGTCAAAATATAATGGGAACTCCAAACAGTTCATGGAATTAAAAGATAAAAACATAAACCTTATTTCTCAACATAAGTTCCAACAAGTTCAAGACACTTTAGTAAGCTATGACACAAGCCGTTTAGTCCATCCCTAAAGAAGTGAGGGTCCTGGAAATGTAATCATGCCAAGGCAGTCTTTTTTACATGTTTAACAGAAGAAAAATGGGTGCCCAATCAAGATTTTTAAGATTAGGAAACAAAGCCGGCCGGGCGCAGTGGCTCACGCCTGTAATCCCAGCACTTTGGGAGGCTGAGGCAGGCAGATCATGAGGTCAGGAGATCGAGACCATCCTGGCTAACACAATGAAACCCCATCAGTGGGTTTAGTCTCTACTAAAAATACAAAAAATTAGCAGGGTGTGGTGGCGGGTGCCTGTAGTCCCAGCTACTTGGGAGGCTAAGGCAGGAGAATGGCATGAACCTGGGAGACAGAGCTTGCAGTGAGCTGAGATTGTGCCATTGGACTCCAGTATAGGTGACAGAGCGAGCCTCCGTCTCAAAAAAAAAAAAAAGATTAAGAAACAAAATAAATCAGGAGCCTAATGATCCGTGAATGCCTGATTTCCCATCAAAACCCTTGCAAAATTGCCCTTGTTTGATGAGAACGATGAACAGGAGCATTGTCATAGTGGAGAAGGACTCTCTAGTAAAGCTTTCCTGGGTGTTTTTCTGCTAAAGCTTTGGCTAATTTTCTTAAAACAAAGCAGATGTTACCATTCTTTGGCCCTCCAGAAAGTCAATAAAGAAAATGCCTTGAGCATCTCAAAAAACTGTTGCCATGACTTTTGCTCTTGACCTGTCTGTCCACTTTTGCTTTGAGTGGACCACTTCCACATTTTTGTAGCCATTGTTTTGATTGTGCTTTATCTTCAGGATCATACTGGTAAAGCCATGTTTCATTTCCTGTTACAATTCTTTGAAGAAATGCTTCAGGATCTTGATCCCACATATTTAAATTTTCCACTGCAAGTTCTGCTCTTGCCTGCAGCTGATCTGGGCACTATAGTTTTGGCCCCCATTGAATGGAAAGTTTGCTCAACTTTAATTCTGTAAACTGAACCAAATAATATGTGTACAGTATTGGCTACTGTTTCTGCTGTTAATCATGAATTCTCTTCAATTAGGGCATGAACAAGATGAATTTTTCCTCACAAATTAATGTGGATGGTCTGCCACTACAGGCTTCATCTATTTATTTATTTATTTTATTTTTTTGAGACGGAGTCTCACTCAGGAGTGTCACCCAGGCTGGAATGCAGTGGCGAGATCTCCACTCACTGCAACCTCCACCTCCTGAGTTCAAGCAATTCTCCTGCCTCAGCCTCCCAAGTAGCTGGGATTACAGGAACCCACCACCACCGCCAACTAATTTTTGTATTTTTAGTAGAGATGGGGTTTCGTCATTTTGGCCAGGCTGGTCTCAGACTCCTAACCTCAGGTGATCCACCTGCCTCAGCCTCCCAAAGTGCTGGGATTACAGACGTGAGTCACCATGCCCAGCCTATTTATTTATTTATTTGAGACAGAGTCTTACTCTGTCGCCCAGGCTGAAATGCAGTGGCGCGATCTTGGCTCACTGCAACCTCCGCCTCCTGGGTTCAAGCGATTCTCCCGCCTCAGCCTCCTGAGTAGCTGGGATTACAGGCATGCACCACCACACCTGGCTAATTTTTTTATTTTTAGTAGAGACGGGGTTTCATCATGTTGGTCAGGCTGGTCTCGAACTCCTGACTTTGTGATCTGCCCACCTTGGTCTCCCAAAATGCTGGGATGACAGGCATGAGCCACCATGCCCAGCCTATTTATTTTTTGAGACAGAGTTTTGCTCTTGTTGCCCAGGCTGGAATGCAATGGCGTGATCTTGGCTCATTGCAACCTCAGCCTCTCAGGTTCAAGCGATTCTCCTGCTTCGGCCTCCCAAGTAGTTGGGATTACAGGTGCCACCACCACACCCAGCTAACTTTGTATTTTTAGTAGAGATGGGGTTTCCCCATGTTGGCCAAGCTGGTCTGGAACTCCTGACCTCAGGCAATACACCCACTTTGGCCTCCCAAAGTGCTGGGATTACAACCGTGAGCCACTGTGCCCTGCCCAGGCTTCATCTTTAACATCATCTTGTCCCTTCTCTTTTTTGAGACAAGGTCTCACTCTGTCACCCAGGCTGGAGGCTGGAGTGCAGTGGCACAATCTCAGCTCACTGCAACCTCCACCTCCCAGGTTCAAGTGATTCTCCCAACTCAGCCTCCCAAGTAGCTAGGACTACAGGCACATGCCACCACATCCAATTATTTTTTGTATTTTTAGTAGAGATAGGGTTTTACCATGTTGCCCAGGCTGGTTTTAAACTCCTGGACTCAAGTGATCTACCCACCTCAGCCTCCCAAAGTTCTGGGATTACAGGCATCAGCCACTGCACCCAGCCCTTGTTCCTTCTTTTTCAATTTTATTTATTTACTTATTTTGATATGGAGTCTCGCTGTGTTGCCCAGGCTGGAGTGCAGTCACGTGATCTCAACTTACTGCAACCTCCGCCTCCTGGGTTCCCGCAATTCTCCTGCCTCAGCCTCCCAAATACCTGGGATTACAGGCATGTGCCACCACGCCTGGCTAATTTTACGTATTCTTAGTAGAGACAGGGTTTCACCATGTTGGCCAGCTGGTCTCAAACTCCTGACCTCAAGTGAGCCACTTGCCTCGGCCTCCCAAAGTGCTGGGATTGCAGGTGTGAGCCATCACGCCTGGCCTCTTGTCCCTTCTTTTACATTATCCGTTTGTAAACTGCTGATTTATTTGGGCCATTTCCCCATAAACTTTTCCTAAAGCATCAATGGTTTCACCATTCTTCCACCCAAGCTTTACCATAAATTTGATGTTTGTTCTTCCTTCAATTTTAGCAGTATTTATGCTGCTCTGATAGGAGCCCTTTTTCAAATTGATGTCTTATCTTTCTTAGCGCCTCAAACTAAATCCTGTTCAGTCATGTTATAACAAGTTAGTATGAGTTAATTTTGGTGGAAAAATAATCTGGAATCCACGCATAGTTTCTTCGCAACCCATATTTTCCATGATCTTTTTGAAGACTCCTCATAGAATCAATCTTCTCCTGCTGAAGTTTTTTTTTTAGTTTCCTTTTTTAATAACATCTTTTATTTGTATACAATTATAAAGTACAAACTTGCTTTATTCGGATTTTTCTTATTTAAAAAAAATTTATTTTTAGTCAACTTACTCCATTTTCAGCAGTTTGCTCTGACAGAATAAATTACAAACTATTGTTTCGCTTAATCCTTTTAATCACCATGTCAGGCACACAGGTTGGAGGATATTAGCTCCCATTTTACAAAAGGTGGAAACACTGTACCCATATTTAGTGTAAGACAGAGCTGGGATATAAGCCTTGGGCTTCCATAGTCACAACTGCTTTTTTCCATAACTTTGTAATACATCATTTTAAAGCAATCTGATTTCACAATGTTTTACCGTATAAGAGTAACATCTATAGCATCTCTTCTTGGCAGGTTACCTCTGGAGAGAACCAATGTAATTACCTCATAAGCTGGCACTTTTTTTTTCTTTTTTTTTTTTGAGATGGCGTGATCTCGGTTCACTGCAACCTCTGCCTCCTTGGGTTCAAGCAATTCTCCTGCCTCAGTCTACCAAGTAGCTGGGATTACAGGCACGTAACACCATGCCTGGCTATAGTTTCTTTTTTTTTCTTTTTCTTTTTTTTTTAAATTTTATTTTGTGAGATGAGATCCCACTATTTTGCTCAGTGTGATCTTGAACTCCTGGCCTCAAGTGATGCTCCCACCTCAGCCTCTTGAATAGGTGGGACTACAGATGTGCACCACTATCTCTGGTTCTTTAAAGTAGTTTCTATCCAGGAAGCTAGGGTACTAATAGAGCCTTCTTTAGTGAGAAGAAAACAGAGAAAGAGTCCTTTTCTTTTTAGAGGGACAGCTGGAGTGTTACAGGAGTTAATGCACAGTACCTAAGTTCAAATCCAAATCCAAGCTCTCCCACATGCACTTTAAGCAAATGACTTTTTTGTTTTCCTAGCTGTGAAATGAGGGAAACAGTACTGATCTTCACTGTAGATAGACTGTTTTTTTGTTTTGTTTTGTTTTGTTTTGAGACAGAGTCTCACCCTGTTACCCTGGCTGGAGTGTAGTGTCATGATCTCAGCTCACTACAACCTCCCCTCTGCCTCCCAGGCTCAAGCAATTCTCATGCCTCAGCCTCCTAAGTCGCTGGGATTACAGACGTGCACCACCATGCCCGGCTAATTTTTGTATTTTTAGTAGGGACAGGGGTTTCACCATGTTAGCCAGGCTGGTCTTGAACTCCTGGTCTCATGTAATCACTGGCCTTGGCCTCCCAAAGTGCTGGGATTACAGGCGTGAGTCACCATGCCTGGCTGGTAAAGTGGTTTTAACTACAGTATAAAGCTCTTGGAACTAAGAACAGTACTTGAAATAGTGTTCAATAAATGCTATTTTTCAGGAGCACAAAATGGATCCCATAAAGGTAATTCAAAGGACCACAAAAATCAGTGTTTCTGTGTTTTTTTAAAACATGCTTTCTTACCTTCCTCCAACACACAAGCAGCAAAGTAGAGACACACCCATAGCCCAAGTGAGAAGACACCCAAACACCAAATTAGAAATGACTTCACAGGCAGCCCCGGAGTCAAAGCCGATTCCCGGACCAGTCCCATCCCACAGCAGCCTGCCTCCTCTTTCAACATGACAGAGGCTGCTGTGTCCTTCGCCAAGGACTCCCTGGCAGGTGGAGTGGCCACAGTCATCTCCAAGATGGCGGTAGCACCCATCGAGCGGGTCAAGCTGCTGCTACAGGTGCAGCATGCCAGCAAGCAGATCGTTGCAGATAAGCAATACAAGGGCCTTAGAGACTGCATGGTCTGTATTCCCAAGGAGCATGGAGTCCTCTCCTGGTGCAGTAACCTGGCCAGTGTCATCAGATACTTCCCCCACCCAGGCTCTTAACTTCGCCTTCAAAGATAAATACAAGCAGATCTTCCTGGGTGGTGTGGACAAGAGGTCTCAGTTTTGGCGCTACTTTGCAGGGAATCTGGCATCAGGCGGTGCCACTGGGGCCACATCCTTGTGTTTTGTGTACCCTCTTGATTTTGCCCATACTCATGTAGCAGCTGATGTGGGCAAAGCTGGAGCTGAAAGGGAATTCTGAGGCTTCAGTGACTGCCTGGTTAAGATCTACAAATCTGATGGGATTAAGAGCCTGTACCAAGGCTTTAACGTGTCTGTGCAGGGTATTACCTACCGAGCTGCCTGCTGCCTACTTCGGTATCTATGACACTGCAAAGGGAATGCTTCCGGATCCCAAGAACACTCACATTGTCATCAGTTGGATGATGCACAGACTGTCACTGCCGTTGCTGGGTTGACTTCCTATCCATTTAACACCATTCGCCGCTGCATGATGATGCAGTCAGGATGCAAAGGAACTGACATCATGTACACAGGCACATTTGACTGCTGGAGGAAGATTATTCATGATGAGGGAAGCAAAGCTTTTTTCAAGGGTGCATGGTCCAATGTTCTGAGAGGCATGGGTGGTGCTTTTGTGTTTGTCTTGTATGATGAAACCAAGAAGTACATGTAAGTTATTTCCTAGGATTTTTCCCCATTTGAACAGGCATGTTGTAGTATATAACATATCTTGAGCATTCTTTTTTTTTGAGATGGAGTCTCCCTCTATTGCCCAGGGTGAAGTGCAGTGGCACAATCTCGGGTCATTGCAACCTCCACCTTTTGGGTTCAAGCAATTCTCCTGCCTCAACCTCCTGAGTAGCTGGGACTACAGGCACCCGCCACCACTCCCAGCTGTTTTTTTTGTCTGTTTGTTTTTTTAGTAGAGACGGGGTTTCACAATATTGGCCAGGCTGGTCCTGAATTCCCGATCTTGTGATCCACCCACCTCGACCTCCCAAAGTGCTGGGATTACAGGCGTGGGCCACCGCGCCCGGCTATCTTGAGCATTCTTGACAGACTCCTCGCTGTCAATTTATCAGGGGCAACTATTTACTGGTTGGAAATGGGAAGCAATAATATTCATCTGACCAGTTTTCTCTTAAAGCCATTTCTATGATGATGATGATGATGATGATGGGACTCAATTATGTTTTTTATTTCAGTCACTCCTAATAACAAATTTGGAGAAATAAAAATATCTTAAAAAGAAAAGAAAAGGCTTCACACCATGGAATGACAAGTGCTCAAATGGCTCTCAGTAAGTGCTCACGAGGACACCACTGTCAGAGTAGTGAGCAATCATCTACCACAAAATGGAACAAAGTACCAGAGGTACGTAGGAAGCAGGTGAGGACATAAAACCTCTAAGGCCCATATAAATCTGTCAAGAAAACTTTCTGGAGGAAGGAAAGACAGAAGAAAGATCTGGATATCAGCATTTGGTAATGTCTACTTCGATCTTCCTGACAACTACATTCAAACCGACCTGAGTGTGCTGGCCCCAAGCACATCATCCAGCTTGAGTTTCAATGCTGATTGGGAGAAAAGGAAATTGAGGGCAAGTCAGAGCCCAGAAAGGAGCGTAATTTAGAACTGCACAGCGGGGGAGACTGAGTTTGAGTGTGGGAAACAGGAAAGGGGGTGCGTGGGGTAAAGAGGGGAGCGCAGTGGAGTCAGGCCTTAGTGAACAAGTGTGCCTTGAAGGTGGAGATGGGCACCCCTCTGGCTGAGTCAGCTCCAGTAGAGAACTCAGGGGCCAGCAGCAGGCACCGCAAGGAGCAAAGCAACTGGTGTAAGCCCCACAGCTTCCTGCGACCAACAGTGCCTCATTGTGCCCAGGCACCTGTTCAGTCCCATTTTTTATTCTAAGACAGGATCTGGCTCTGTCACCCAGGCTGGAGTGCAGTGGTACAATCTGGGCTCACTGCAGCCCGAACTCCTGGGTTCAAGCAATCCTCTTACCATCGCCTCCCAAGCAGCTGGGATTATGGGTGCACACCACCATGGCCCGCTAATTTTCTACTTTTTGTAGAGATGGGGTCTCACTATGTTGCCCAGCCTTGCCTCAAACTCCTGGGCCACCTCAGCTTCCCAAAGTGTTGGGATTAGAGGCATGAGCCACTGCACCCGGCCTCAGTCTTTTCAATCTTTTGTTTTTAAAAGCAGACATCTCCCTGGTTGGAGCAAGGAGGAAACAGGGCTTTATAAAGTTCCGAAGTCCAAGGAGAAGCCCCACAACAGTTTGAGATCTTTCCAGAATGATCCACACTCCACCTCCTCATCCCTCTTACCAAAGTGCGACACCTTGTTCGTGGGAGTAGAAGGAGATACACACCCAGTACCTGTCCTCATCCAACAAAGTCGCAGGCACCGAAGGGCAGCCGCGCTGCCACCGAAGGCCCCCGGCTGCTCACGACCGCCGGTCAGCTCCGGCCTTTCTTCGAAGCAGACACGAGTCTCGCACCCCCTCCCCACGCCGCCCTGAGGAGACACGCGTCTGGGCCTGGCGCCTTTTAGAGGCACATTCCCACCCCCGCCCCTCAAACACACGAGGCCACGCGTTCAGGCCTCCGCCACCTCCACATGCCGGAACACCAGTGGGGGGCGCGCACTCCCAACGGTCAGGGGCGGAGCTAAGAGCGCTGCGCCCAAAAAAGGCGGCAAAGTCCCTGACTCGCTGAGAGTTTGCGAGCCGCCATGTCTATCCCATTTGTCTCCTCTCCTCCGACAGCACGCCGTGCTTCCCCTCAGGCACCTTTCACCATTAGGGATGAGGGCCCCGCGGCGGTTCTCGGTGTGGCTCTGATTCACCGCCATCTTGCTTCGGGCCTCCGGCCGCCCCGCAGATGGAAAAGGGCGGGACCTGCGCCGAGCCGTGGGGCACGTCTCTGAAGGGGAGGGCGGAGATTATGACGTAAGGAGGAGGAGGAGGAGGAGGAGGAGCGAAAGCCGGTCACGTGACGGGGCAGTGCGGGGGGGGGGGGGGGGGCGGAGTCAGGGTAGAGGCCCCCCACTGAGAAAGGGGCGGGCCCTGAGAATTGGCTCGGAGCGCGAAGAGGTGATAGGTGAGTGGCCTCCCGACCTCACCTGCCCCCTTAGCCCCCTGCCTTTAGGTATGGACTTGGGTTGGTCCTGTCAGGAATGATCTCAGCTCACTGCACCTCCAACCTCCCATGCTCAAGCCATCTTCCCACCTCAACCTCCCATCCATTACTCACTTTGGATATGAAACACTAGAAAATAATGACTGAGGCCCGACCTCACGCCAACTGAAGATGAACTGACCTCACAAAGTGTTTCATCTCTAGTATCTGTGGCTATTTCTTACCAAGAGAGTCTCACCCTCCACACATGGGTGAGATGACATAATGGCTTATTTGGTCAAGAAGCACAAATAAGACAGGCCAGGCAGTTACTGTTCAAACAGCAATGTTTAGTTGTACAACACATAAAGTCTAGCAACAATTACAGGACCAGTTTGAGTGTCTGTTTGCTTGTTTTCAATTGGGAAATTTAACTGTAATGTCACCATAAGATTGGCTGGGACTGGTAACATTTAAGAAATGGGTTGTTCTTGCATCCCCTAGGCGTGGGCCTCTTGCTCCATCAGGACTTGGTTGTAGATGAATGGCCCACAAGTCACCAGCCTTTGAGCAAGTTGTGTCCAGGTGGAGACAGGGAGAGGGTGGGCAAAGGGGAATTCTATAAAGACACAGTGTGTGGGGCAGTGGCAGTCAACATTCGCAAACATTCATGCATCTGATGGGGGGCTTTGCCCTCCCTTGGGTATTTTCCATTAGCCTACAGTGACCACCTGTGGTCAGGCTAATTCATTACTCACATTAATGGGGAAGGGGGTTGGGGGTAGGAGTAGGTAGGGTAGGTGGGAAGAGATCCCTCTTATTGCTGAGTGGACAGAAGGGTGCTAGTTTTTCCTTAGCGTGTACGTATTGTGGGTTTCTGGGGGTTTGTGTGTGTGTTTAGTTTTTGCTTGTTTGGACAGAAGAAAGTCAATTCCAGCAATGTCTTCTTAGGAAAACCACTCTTCCTCAGTGGCTGCGTTATGAGGTGGGGAGGATGTACAACCGCACTCTGGGCCAGCCACAAGTGGTGATTTTTTAAAAAGTGATCCTAGCCCTTGCTCCCCAGCATCTGACCCACCCTCATGAATACCTGTAAGTAATGAAGGAGACACCCTTGTCCCACTTTGGGGCTCACACAGCTGATCTCAATGAATCTAGTAAGCAGAAAAATTGCTTTCTTGATCCTTTAAGGAAGCCAAGAGTAGCTCATGCAGATGAATGGGTAGGGAGCAATGCCATTGCCCTTAGAGATGGTTACAAGTAGCTGGGATGGGCTTACAAGGGCAGAAGGAGCTCTTGATGAGTTCTTTCACCCTGCAGATGGGCTAGGACCGGCTGACACAGATGATGCAGTAGGGCAGTGATGGCAGAACCCCACTCCACTGGGAGGAGAGGAGTGGTTTGGATAAATGGAGGATGCAACTGTCCTAAAGAGGCAGCTGGCACCTCCCACCTACTGAGGGCTGAGAGGGGCTGTGGTGGTGAGCTGGACTAGCACAGCACTAAAAACGGCTTGGCCCTGCAGCAATTACAGCTGAGAGGAATGGAGGGAGAAGCAGCGCTTGAAATGGCCTTCATTCAGCAGTGGGGCAGGGGGTGGCTGGCACAGGTGGAAGGACAGTGCCCAGGAGGCCTTCTCCCTGCAGGAGGGTTGAGAACGGTTGAGGGTGTGGAGACCAGCAGCTGGCAGCAGACATATAAAATACCTTCTCCAGGGAGGCTGAGATCATGGTTCAGGGGTGCCAGGCACCATTCCTACTCAGCCTTTCCAATGCCCACCTCCCATGCCCATAGATCTTCCCCTGCTGATCCAAGGTCTCCATGCAGGACTGCTTCTACAGCAGCCAAGCATCCCTGTTCTGTTGAAATGTATAACCTCTGGGCTGTAGTGCTGCTGCTGTTCTATCCTGACAGGTGCCTACCCTGTAACTGTGAACAAGGGAGGATGAGAGCTGGGTTGGCAGCCTCCAGGAAAGACCGAGACCATAGGTTTGGGGTCACTGGTGACCTGATCACCCCCCTGCCCAGCTTTCTCCTGGTCCACTGAATCTTGGGTCTTGAGTCTATGTTTTTTTCCTAGCACCTGAGTGATAAAAGACTGGGATTATAAGTGCTGGGAATCATAGAGGACCAGTGAAACACCTACGCTGAACCAGGAGATGGGACAGGAGGTTGTATGAGGTTATTGTAAACAGTTTCACTTGGTGTTTTCCCTTCCCTAAGGCTAAGCTGTTTCCCCGGCCCCGAATTTCATGAATCTTACAGATTAAAGGAAAAGAGTAACTTACTTGTACAACAAGCAGGGGAAATATATGCATTAATAAATACAGGGCTTCAGGGAAAGGCAAGAAAAGCCTAAATGTATGAGGGTGGGTATCATTGGGAATGTCTACAGGAGTCAGGAGGAGAGGGAATTAGGGAAAAGTAGAGAAAGACAGACATAAATGTAATTAGCTTCAGCACAAAAGTGATGGGGAATAGAAAAGGGAGGTCAAGTATGTATGAGGCAAATGGAGCAACAGAGAAGCCTGCTTAGAAGGGAGAGAAGTCTGACAGAGAAAAAGGGAGGTGTGGTCAAAAATTTGTCTTTGAAGCCAAATTACTAAGAAAGACAAATAATGTATATTGTTTCTGATACTTCTTTAGAATTAGTTCTAGAACCTGATGTCCCCATAAAAGGTTGTCTCACATGACTAGCATGTGTGCTTCCTTTAACTGGACACTGGGAACTGTTTCCCTCTTTACGTTGGCTGCCTGTGAGCTCAGGGCCTGTTCCGGTGCTTGACTACAGAAACTTTCTTTCCTATTCCTTTCTTTGGCCCAAATTTCTCTGGCAATCTCAGTTTGTACTGTCCTGTACTTTTGTGATTTTATGTGAAGGCAACCTAAAGTCATTTCTGGAAGTAGACTGGGCATAAATGCTAAATATAGGAATGAACCTAAAGTAGATTCATCTAAAAGGAAGTGAGAGATGTCAGAGACAGGCAGGAGAGGGAGAGAAAGCAATGTATGAGGGAAGGAGGGAAAGGGAGAAAGAAGACAAAGTCGGAAGCAGAGACAGGCACTGGCCTGGCAGCAGAGGCCAGTTGAGTGGAGAGCAGCAGTAGGCTCTGGTGACAGGTGGTAGCTTGGTGACACTGAACACGACACAGACTGAAGGGTGGAGCTCCACTTGTAGGCACTGATGCTTTCTGCAAGAACCCAGCTCTGGCCTACTTCTCTGCCTTCTCATGGACTTCCTTTTCCCAGGAAGCGCCAGCCTTACCCCCAGACCACCCCCAACTTACAGGGAGGGTTGTCCTGAACTCCCTGCCTCCTACTCAGGTCTAGCTCCACTGCCATCTGTCCTTGGAGAATCTCTAGAGCCCCAGTTTGTGTGCAGGTTCCGAGAGAAGAGTTGCCTGTGGCTCACCTGCTCCCAACATTTTTAAATGAAACCTCTCCCAGATCTCCTGAGTGAGGCAAACAGCTTTGTTTTGGGACACAAGGAAAGGAGACAGATAATGGACAGGCATGGAGGAGCCAAATTTACAAGGGACTCTCCAGGGAGGGCAGTGAAAATACCTCACCCCTGCATGCACACACACAGGCTCTCTCGCTCCCTCTCTGTCACACACACACAACACAAACCACACACAGGCTCTCTCGCTCCCTCTGTCACACACACACAACACACACACACACACACACACACACACACACACACACACACACAACACACACACACACACACACACACACACACACACACACACACACAGACAAGATGCTCCACAAATACCAGACAGGCCTGTGGGACAGAGTTGAGAGGAAGAAGGTGGTTGGTGGTGGTATTTGGGATGTGTGTGTGTGAAGTGGGTATGTGTGATGACACAGAGAAGTGGTCGTCATGGGTTACTGTCGTGGCTTTCCTCTGTGTCCACGCTCACCGGAGGGAGGCCTCCATTGTCATTGAGCCGCTTGGCCCTGTAAGTCTCATAGTGGATGTTGTGTGTCACTTCCTTGAGGTCCTGGAGGTGGGTCCTAGAGGACACAGGGTGAGAAGAAGAGGGCTGCAATTAGGGGCAGGAAGAGGAGGCGGTGACACACATCACTTCGAGGGACTGGACCCAGTGAATGAGACCCACTCTCAGGAGCTAAGGATTCTTCTACAGCCACTTCCATTTTGCAACAGGAGCTGGAACTGGGGCAGAAAGCTCTGTCAGAGAGACCTGGAGATGCAGGAGGTGAATCTGAACAGATAGACCCTGACCCCAAATAATTCAACCTGCTATCTGGACAGCTGGAGGGGAGACATCTTACCTGATGACAAAGTCTCGAAGCAGGGCAAACTCACAGTGGTTGAGGTTTTCCACTATGAACAAAACAAAACAAAGCAAAACAGGTAGTCAGTTCATTAATACAGCAACACCCAGGAGGTGAACTTCTGTTTGGGTCACAGAGGCATTTAGGAGAAAGCTATGGGACAGGTTATTTTTTGTAACCCTTCCAGAGATTTGCTCACTTGGGTGTACTGGATTTGATTCATTGAACAAATATTTATTAAGCAGCTACAAATGGGCACAACATCCTTCTAGATGCTGTGGAATAATAGCCAAGAGGGACTATAATTTTTACCATTTTATAGAAGAGAAAACTAATACTAAGTCTGAGAAACTGGCCAAGGCCTAAGATACACTTCCTATTCTTCAGAAGCTTATAATCCGATTGGAAGTAACACAGAGAAAATAATATTGAGCCGTTTTAAAAAGGTCATGCACTACATGAAAAATCCAATTCAACATATATTGAATACCTAGTATTTGCAAATCACTGGCCAAGCACTGTTGGAACAGAATGAGGATTAAGACATGGGGCCGGGCGCCGTGGCTCATGCCTGTAATCCCAGCACTTTGGGAGGTCAAGGTAGGAGGATTACTTGAGCCCAGGAATTTGAGATCAGCCTGGGTAACATAGTGAGACCCCACCTCTATTAAAAATAAAAATAAAATCGCCAGGCATGGTGGTTCACACCTGTAATCCCAGAAGTTTGGGAGGCCAAGGCAGATGGATCACCTGAGGTCAGGAGTTCAAGACCAGCCTGATCAAGATGACAAAACTCCATCTCTACGAAAAATACAAAAATTAGCTGGGCTAATTTTTTGGGCTAAATAAAAAATACAAAAATCAGGGTCCGTACCTGTAGTCCCAGATACTTGGGAGGCTAAGGCAGAAGAATTACTTGAACCTGGGAGGCAGAGGTTGCAGTGAGCTGAGATTGCGCCACTGCACTCCAGCCTGGATGACAGAGTAAGACTCCGTCTCAAAAAAAAAAAAAAAAAAAAAATCTGAGTCTGAAATCAAGTTTCACCACTAACAAGTTATGTGACTTTGGACAAGGCTTTTAACCTGAGTTTCCGGTGCTTCGGTAGCTTATACTCTGAGAACAGGAGCACCCACTCTCCTCCCTTCATAGGGTTAGCATATTGAATGAAATCATTAAAGTGATTCTTTGACCACTTTCAGAATCATCAAGACCCGCCCAAGATCACATCCATTCATAATAAAATGGAAATGGCAACACCTGAACAACCTCCGGCAGTTTGTCAGATCACATCCCCCTTCCTATGAAAACCTTTCTCCAGTTTTTCCAGGCTTTACTAATCTCTCCGTGTTCTGAACTCCTTTGATACGCCAAGTCAGTGCCACCCAGTCAGGTGCTAAATCAGTGTCTCGTTACTCCTGCCTGTAAGCATCGCCTTTCAATGAGACTGTAAGCTCCTTATGGGCAGAATCTGGCTGGCATTCATTTCATATGTCCTGAGACAGTGCCTTGATCTATAGATGCTTAATAAATGGTGACTGAATAACTGATCAGCAACCAGTTCTTCCAGAAGATGCAGTGAATTACCTTCGATGATCCCCCATGGAGTTTTTCGGCCGAGGACCCTCTTGCCATTCACTTGATACTCCTTGTCACTTCCCACCACAGCAAAAGGCATGCTCTCCTGCTGTATGGGGCAGAAACACAAACCAGACACATGTGCACCGTCATCCTCCAACAACCTGGACATTCAGGAGCAGGACGGCATATGGTCCTCTAGCCTTGAACCACACACTTCTGATGCTCATTCAGAGATACTACTGATAGCAAGGGCAAGGCTCAGTCTCATGAAAAGAGCACCCGACTGAGATTCAAGAGTCCCGGGTCTAGTCCCAATTGTACCACTGCCTCACTGGTTAACCTCAGGAATCAGCTCTCCTTCAGCTGCAGAGCGCTTTGTACTTTCTTTTTTGAGACAGAGTTTCGCTCTTGTTGCCCAGGCTGGAGTGCAATGGCATGATTTCAACTCACTGCAACCTCCACCTCCTGGGTTCAAGCAATTCTCCTGCCTCAGCCTCCTGAGTAGCTGGCATTACAGGCATGCACCACCATGCCTGGCTAATTTTTGCAGTTTTTGTAGAGATAAGTTTTTGCCATGTTGCCCAGGCTGGTCGTGAACTCCTGGGCTCAAGCGATTCTCCCACCTAGGCCTCCCAAAGTGCTGGGATACAGGCATGAGCCACCACGCCCAGCCAATTTAATTTTTTTAAGTTATTCTAGGGGAGGAAGCCTATAAGCCACTCACTTAGTCTAACCCCTGCATTTCATAGAGGGGAAACTAAGGCAGGGTCTGACCACAGCATAGATCCTCCTGGACCCCAGCCTGATGCTCTTTCTGCCTGCTGCCCCTCCCATCACCCCACATACTGTTTTTGCCAGACCTTGTGGGGGAAAAGGAGGCTTTTTTGTGTGGTCTGGGGATAGAAGGCTTTCTGGGTACAGGGAGCCCTTCTGTGGGTTCACAGTCCAGAGCCATACCCCTCCCCATCCCCCTATGTCACTTCTGGTCTGGGTCAGGCAAGGTTGGGGGGAGTACAGAAAGGGAAAAGACAGAGGACGTGCACAATACACATCCCAGAGGTCCCAAGGGGGCATCAGTGGAGCAGCAGTGCCCCAGGCACCCACCCTGATTTTGTCATTCTCCGTCTTATCCTCCAAATCCTCATCAAATTCCTTCTGGGGGTAGAATTCAATGCCATTTACTTCAAGCTCCTTGCGAACCTAGAGGCGAAGAGAAGAAACAAGGTAGTCAAGTGTCAGAGTAATGGAAAAGAGGGGTGTGTGCACCTGTGTGCATGAGCTGAGGTCAGAGAGCCAAATCCAGCCTTGGATAATCCAGTCATCTCTGAACTCTGAGACCCTGAGCAGCAGGAAGATGGTGAATAAATGCAAGCCCCAGCTATACAATTACAACCTAGCCTGAGGGGAGGAAGAGGCCAGGAGGTGCAACTTCAGGTCCCAGGCGCCTCACAACCAGCTTGCTCATCTCGGGGTCTGCGAGACTGGGATTTACACAAGCAGCACAGCTGAGCCCACTGGGGAGTGCTCAGACCCCTGCATGTTATATTCCTGATTGGAAGGAAGAAAGGTGAGGCTCCCCCTACTCCGAGACTGTTTGCCCTCTTTCAAGGTTGACTTAAGTCTTGCCTTCTCCAGGAAACCATCCAGGACCTCTTCATTGTTCTATTTGATTGTAAGTTTTCTTTGTTTGTTTGTTTGTTTGAGACAGAGTCTTGCTCTGTCGCCCAGGCTGGAGTACAGTGGTGCGATCTTGGCTCACTACAACCTCCACCTCCCGGGTTCCAGTGATTCTCCTGCTTCAGCCTCCCTAATAGCTGGGATTACAGGCATATGCCATGCCCAGCTAATTTTTGTATTTTTAGTAGAAATGGGGTTTCACCATGTTGGCCAGGCTGGTCTCAAACTCCTGACCTTAGATGATCCACCTCCCTTGGCCTCCCAAAGTGCTGGGATTACAGGCGTGAGCCACCGCCCCCAGCCAATTGTAAGTTTTTTTTTTTTTTTTTTTTGAGACAGAGTCTCGCCCTGTCCCCCAGGCTGGAGTGCAGTGGCGCGATCTCGGCTCACTGCAAGCTCCACCTCCCGGGTTCACACCATTATCCTGCCTCAGCCTCCCGAGTAGCTGGGACTACAGACGCCTGCCACTGCGCCCAGCTAATTTTTTTTTGTATTTTTAGTAGAGACGGGGTTTCACTGTGGTCTTGATCTCCTGACCTCATGATCCACCCGCCTCAGCCTCCCAAAGTGCTGGGATTACAGGCGTGAGCCACCGTGCCCGGCTCATTTCTTTTTTTTTGGGTGGGGGGACGGAGTGTCGCTTTGTCTCCCAGGCTGGAGTGCAGTGGCACGATCTCAGCCCACTGCAAGCGCCACCTCCTGGGTTCACACCATTCTCCTGCCTCAGCCGCCCGAGTAGCTGGGAGTACAGGCACCCGCCACCACGCCCAGCTAATTTTTGTGTGTTTTTAGTAGAGACTGGGTTTCACCGTGTTAGCCAGGATGGTCTCGATCTCCTGACCTCGTGATTCGCCCGCCTCTGCCTCCCAAAGTGCTGGGACTGCAGGCGTGAGCCACTGCGCCCAACCGGATTGTAAGTTTCTTAAAGGCAGCAATTGTCTTTTCATTTCTCTCAAATCCCCCCTCCCCAACCCTGTACATCCAGCACAGGGCTGAGCTTATAGAACATGCCAGTGAGGGCTGGGCACAGTGGCTCACACCTGTAATCCTAGCACTTTGGGAGGCCGAGGTGGGTATATCACGAGGTCAGGAGATCGACACTAGCCGAGACCATCCTGGCTAACACGGTGAAACCCCATCTCTACTAAAAAGAAAAAAAAAACAAAATTAGCCAGGCGTGGTGGCAGGTGCCTGTAGTCCCAGCTACTCAGGAGGCTGAGGCAGGAGAATGGCGTGAACCCAGAAGGCGGAGCTTGCAGTGAGCCGAGATCACGCCACTGCACTCCAGCCTGGGCGACAGAGAGAGACTCCAGAAAAAAAAAAAGATACCAGTGAGGACTAGTGGCCAGTTGACTCACTAATTAGTCTAGTCCTTCAATTAGGCTAATGTTTGAGGAGTGATTTCTTATGTTCACAGTGATACATGTATTCAGTGGTCTTCACAGGTAGGTTTGGAGGGCGGGAAGAAGGCAGCCCGGAGCTGCACCATCTTTTCTTCATCATAGTCCCCAGATACCACCAACCTCAGCCTCTTGAATGGTTAAGAAGGGGGCTGGGGTGGAGAATTGGGGGAAGGTTGAGGGTGGGGGTGAAGGCAGAATGATGAGGGCTAGGAGATGGCCTGAACCCAGCAGAAAGAAAGGAGGGGATGGGAACGGGAAAAGAAGACAGGGGGCCTTCTCACCCTTTGCTTGAATTCAGACTTCTCCTCCAGGGTCATGGTGTCAGCCTTAGCAATGACGGGGATGATGTTCACAACCTTGCTGAGGTGTTTCATGAACTCGAGATCCAGAGGTCGCAAGCTGGGGCACAGAAAAGGCAGGATCATCAGAGCCACCTTGCCCTCCCCAACTCGGCCACCGCCACCACTCCAGGACACCCACAGAAGAGGACTGGGCTGGGCATCTGGCTGAGGCCAAGAGGCTGCTACCTCTCCCCTCCGACACAGCCCCACTGCCTTGCCGTCTGCAGAGCAGCCTCAACACCTGCCTTTCTCTGCTTCAGTCCCCATGCAGATCCTGCCTCTCTTTAAGCCCCCTTCAAACCACCGCTTCATGACATCTTTTCTGACTCAGGGATTTCTTTCTCCTGGGAGCATCTGTAGGCTATTTTCTCTACTCATATGTCCTTGTGCATGTGTGTCTTTTTTCCTTTTTTGTCTGTCTCAAAAACAAAAAATAAACAACAACCAAAAAAACAACACTGTGTGTGTCTTTTTTTTTTTTTTTTTTTTTTTTTTTGAGACAGGGTCTCACTTTGTCACCCAGGCTAGAGTGCAGTGATATGGTCATTGGCTCACTGCAGCCTTGACCTCCAGGGCTCAAGCAATCCTCACACCTCAGCCTCCAGAGGAGCTGGGACCACAGTTGCACACCACCATGTCTGGCTAATTTTTAAATTTTGTGTAGAGACAGTGTTTTACCATGTTGCCCAGGCTGGTCTTGAACTCCTGGACTCAAGCAATCTTCCTGCCTCAGCTTCCCAAACTGCTGGGATTATAGGCAAGAGCCACCGTGCCTAGTGTGTATGTCTTGTTCTGCCTATCAGATTACTTCTTGACAGGTCTCCTCCTAGCTCCCAGAGTTAGTCCTGCAGGGCCAAGCTGGAGGCCTTGCCCTTCCCACAATCTGACATTCTATGCCCCCATCCTACCTCAGGCTCTGAGACCCCAACTTGGCTCTATTTTGCAATCTCAGGGACTCAGTAAGTCAGGCTGTCTGATGGTTCATTCTGACCAGGGGGTTGAAGCCTAGGAAGGGATAAAACTAGCCTTCTGTTGAGTTCCTGGGCCTAGCCCAGGGGTCTTATTTCATCTCTCTCCTCCCCCTACCACCACTGCCTGGTTCCTAGAAAATTTGGGGTCTACCTTGCTTGTGCCATCCTCTGAAGAGCTTAACTCTGGCCCAGCAGCTGGGCTTAGTAATGTTATGGGACCCCCTCCCCCCGTCTCTGCAGGAAGGTTTCTGGCCTGCCCCCTGGGATCTCCATCCTCTGCCTGTTCCCAGCACTTCCTTCATGGGGCCCACCTGTCACTCACAATCAGAGTTTCCAACACGCTTGTGTGTGTCTTATTCTGCCTATCAGACAGTACTTCATGACAATGGTTGGCCTTCATCTCTGGACACACAATGCCTCACTCCAGGCTGGTACCTTCTAAATGTCTACAGCTGGGTCCCTACCCTCCAAACACCAGCCCCAATCCAGGAGCCCTGCCCTGCCCTATTTCACCCTTCTTGCTGCTCCCCCCAACTCCAATTCTTTTCCAAAGCAGGTATTTGGTGAATAAATGAAGTGCCCTCTGCTCACATTCACCAAGTCCTCTTTGCTGATACAGTTGTGCCATGCTGCTGGGACACCAGTGGGCAGATATTGGTGGCTGATGTTGGACAGCTTTAACCTAGCAAGAAAGTCAGACTTCCTCGTGGAAAGTCTGGGGAATCCCAAGGTCATGGGCCATGACTATGTTCCAGCCCATCTGGCCTTCCCTAGCTGAGTCAACGTATGGATCATCCAATCCAGAATGGGCACAGATGATGGGAACCAGACCGGGCCTGGCAATAGGGGTAGGGTTGGTACATACGAGTGTCCCGTGGGGGAGATGAAGTAAAGGCAACAGTGGACACGAGTGTCAGGGATGCGTTTCTTCCTGGCGATGTTCACCTCCTCCTTCAGGAACTTCTCGTACTGCTCATTGATGTACTTCTCAATGGGCTCCCAGCTGGTGGGGAGGGAAAGTAGATAGATGCATCAGAAGAACAAGACCTAGGGCTCACCTTAGGCATGATCTGGTAGCAATCTCCTTACATTCATGTCATTCCCTGGCGGGCCTAGGACACCTGCTGCCGGATTCCCCCTCAGCCCCCGCACCGATGGCTTTCCTGGATGGTTAGTTAGCAGGGGTGGAGCTCCCCAGGGGCCCTCGCCTGGGCTGTCGGGAACTACAGAGCATGGAGGGTGCAGATGGTTCTCAATGTGAATGAATCTGCACCATAGTAAGGATCTTCCCAGCAGAGTCTTTAGGGCAAAGATCTCAGAGGCAGACAGATACCAGTTTTCATTGTTGATTTGGTCTCCAAAGCCTGGGGTGTCGATGACGGTCAGCTTCATTTTGACACCGCCTTCCTCTATCACTGGGGGTGAAAAGAAAATGTACCAGAGAGGTCATTCCTACAGCTGACCCCAGGTACCTGGCAGCCTGCTAGCTAGGGAGACCCAGGGCTCTTCAGGATCAGTTATTGGAAAAGTCAAATTTAGGGTCTTCTCCATCTCGATATCATGGCTTATGCTGTTCCCTGTACCTGGAATCTGGAATACCCTCTCTACTCATTTCTTTTTCTTCTTCTTTTATTTTTTTTAAGAGACAGGGTCTCACTCTGTCACCCAGGCTAGAGTGCAGTGGTGCGATCACAGCTCACTGTAGCCTCGAACTCCCCGGCTCAAGTGATGCTCTCGCCTCAGCCTCCCCAACAGCTAGGACTACAGGTATGCACCCTCATACCCAGCTAATTTTTTTTTAAGAGACAGGGTTTCGGGCCAGGCGCGGTGGCTCACA
Source organism: Hylobates moloch (assembly GCF_009828535.3). Taxonomy (NCBI): domain Eukaryota; kingdom Metazoa; phylum Chordata; class Mammalia; order Primates; family Hylobatidae; genus Hylobates; species Hylobates moloch. The sequence goes on along the minus strand of NW_026652294.1, from coordinate 23,244,071 downwards.
CCTGTTATCCCAGCAGTTTGGGAAGCCGAGGCAGGCGGATCACAAGGTCAGGAGATCAAGACCATCCTGGCTAACACAATGAAACCCCATCTCTACTAAAAATACAAAAAAATTAGCCGGGCATGGTGGCGGGTGCCTGTAGTCCCAGCTACTCAGGAGGCTGAGGCAGGAGAATTACGTGAACCCGCGAGGTGGAGCTTGCAGTGAGCCGAGATCGCACCACTGCACTCCAGCCTGGGCGACAGACAGAGCAAGACTCCGTCTCAAAAAACAAAAAAAACAAACAAACGAAAAAACAGACAGGGTTTCACTGTGTTGACCAAGATGGTCTCGAACTCCATGACTCAAGCGATCCTCCCACTTTGGCCTCCCGAAGTGCTGGGATTATAGGCATGAGCCACCGTACCTGCCCTCTCCTTACCTCTTTCTACCTGTCTAAATCCTGTACTTTATCATCCACCTCAAATCCCACCTCCTTCCATTCGAGCTCCCTGCTCTCTCTTCCCTGAACCTGCAGTCTAAGCAGTTTGCTTCAGAGTGCAGTGCTCAAGTCTGTTCTTTCTTAAGGTTGCCTTTTATTGGTCTTATCCTTCAATAAGCCCCATTCTTTCCCCTTTCCAGCAAAGGCACTCACTGAACAAAGACCATAGGGGTCCCTGCCTGGTCCTCACCATGCCCAATAGCTTTGATCTCCACTGTCTTGGGGATCTTCTCCTCCCGGTTCCAGCTGGAGGCCTTGCGGCTCACTTGAGATTTGAAGAGCGTGTTGACCAGCGTTGATTTGCCCAGTCCACTCTGGCCTACAGCAAAGCAGGAGGAGGAGGTAGGGAGATTCTGCATCCACCTCCTGAGCTTAATATTTCCCCATAAGCTTACAGAATTCTAGAGCCATGATCCAGGCCAACACCTTGTCTGACCAGTCACTGGGGGATGGCCAGGCTGAGTGGGGATTGCAGGCAGGTGGGAATGGCTTCCTCCTTACCACAGAGGGCCTTGGGGAAATATCACTTGGATTCCATATTCTCTCCTTCCCAGAGCCACAGGACCACTGGGAAAAGGGACAACCTCTGCATATGTCTAGTGTCGTGGTTTTCTGTTTTGTTGTGATTCCATTTTTTGCTTAGGTTTTCACTTTTTAATGATACTAAAAGGAAAAATAGAATGACTTTTCATCCTGATACTGCCTCACAGTGCATATTGTACATTCACATTTGTTAGCCAAATTCATCTTTATATCAGCCCTCTGGATCCTGAAGCAGAACTATCTTTATCCTCAGTTGAGATGGTCCTAGAGAGATGAATCCTCTTCTAACAAAATATGTGCAGAGCAACATAACTAATACATGCAAGACCAGGAACTCGAACCCAAATAACATCTTGGCTCTATATCCACTCTTTATTCTAGTGTAGCGGTTTTTAGATTGTGCTCCCAGAAGCCTTAGTGTCCTGTGAAGATATATGCAGAGGGCACTGTGAGAGGAGGAGGAGGCTGGGCAGGCAGGGCCTCTGCATCCACTTCCTTCGCTATGGCTCCCTTTCACCTGTTTTCCAGATGCATATCTGCAGAAGATTTCATTTCAAGGAAAAGTTTCACAGCTAAAGAGCATTTGAAAACCACTGGTCAGGCCGGGTGCGGTGGCTCACACCTGTAATCCCAGCACTTGGGGAGGCCGAGACAGGAGGATCATGAGGTCAGGAGGAGATCGAGTCCATCCTGGCTAACACGGTGAAACACCGTCTCTTCTAAAAAAAAAAAATACAAAAAATTAGCTGGGCGTGGTGGCAGGCGCCTGTAGTCCCAGCTACTCAGGAGGATGAGGCAGGAGAATGGCATGAACCTGGGAGGCGGAGCTTGCAGTGAGCCGAGATCACGCCACTGCGCTCCAGCCTGGGCGAGAGAGCAAGACTCCATCTCAAAAAAAAAAAAAAAAAGGGAAAACCACTGGTCAGGCCAGGTGCAGTGGCTCATGCCTGTAATCCCAGCACTTTGGAAGGCCGAGGCGGGCAAATCACTTGAGGCCAGGAGTTCGAGACTAGCCTGGCCAACGTGGCGAAACCCTGTCTCCACTAAAAATACAAAAATTAGCTGGGCATGGTGGCACATGCCTGTAGTCCCAGCTACTCAGGAGGCTGAGGATCTTTTGAACCCAGGAGGCAAAGGTTGTAGTGAGCCGGGATCACGCAACTGTACTCCAGCATGGGCAACACAGTAAGACTCTGTCTCAAAAGAAAGAAACCCACTGGTCTGAGCAGTGCTTCTCAAACTTCAACACGTACAAGAATCCCACAAGAAAGACTTGCAATTGACAAGCAGACTTGGCATTGCCCAGACACTAGTAGGAAATGCAGAATCTCAGGCCCCACCCCAGACCTATGATTCTGAATCTGCATTTTAACTGGGCTTCCAGAAGAGTCCTATGGACAGTAAGATCTAAGAAATACGCCAGGCGAGGCAGAGAATGGGTGAACCGGAGGCGATTTGAACCGCCGAGACCGCCATCCAGCCTGGGTGGAGAGCAACATCCTCGAAAGAAATACTGGGCTGGTGCATTCTTGTGATTATATTAGAAAAAAGAACCATGCTGGGGGACAAGGGCCTAGAGTTCCAGACCCACCTGCATTGTTTTCCCTGAATGCCTTTGGATTAGGCATGCCTTGGTTTCTTTACTGATAGGATGGTGAGGAGAGAGGAAATTGGACAAGACCAGGGATGGTAAATAAGGTGCACTTCTCATTCCTGCTGATTATCTGGTAGTAGCCACTTAGACCATTATGTTAAAAAGGCTACATCTGGGCTCAGCACTGAACACGTGCCATGACTGACTAGCAGCCTGCCATGTGCACCACTGGGGAGAGAAGTGGCTCACGGGTCTTGGATTTGCCAAGCTTGCTCTGAGATGTTTTCTAAGAGCATTCGTTCATTAATTATTCTTAGGTGCCAAGTGTTGTCCTAAAATTTGGAGGTACTATGGTGAACAAAACATCATCCTTACCCTCAAGGAGCTGTTTAGCGTGAGAGAGACCAAAACATAAGCAGACAATTATAGTATGTTGCAATAACCACTATGAAGGAGAATAACCACAGGGTATTGAAACAGCATTGCATGGCCGGGCGCGGTGGCTCACGCTTGTAATCCCAGCACTTTGGGAGGCCGAGGCGGGCGGATCACGAGGTCAGGAGATCGAGACCACGGTGAAACCCCGTCTCTACCAAAAATACAAAAAATTAGCCGGGCGTGGTGGCGGGCGCCTGTAGTCCCAGCTACTCGGAGAGGCTGAGGCAGGAGAATGGCGTGAGCCTGGGAGGCGGAGGTTGCAGTGAGCCGAGATCGCGCCACTGCACTCCAGCCTGGGCGACAGAGCAAGACTCCGTCTCAAAAAAAAAAAAAAAAAAAAAAAGAAACAGCATTGCCAAGGGAATCCAACCCAGTCTCTCTGAGACTAAGGAAGACTTCTGGAGAAATGCAACTATGCTGAAACCGGAAGGTTGATTTCAAAAGAGTCATGAGTTCTAGCCAGAGGGAACAGCAGACGAAAAAGCTCTAGGGTAGGAGAGGGCATGGCATGTGGAGGAGCACTGCCTCTTCTGAGCAAGAAGTCGAATGCTAGATGGGAAGCGGTCAGAGATGAGCTGAAGAGGTAGCGTCAGAGATGAGCTGAAGAGGTAGCATCAGGACAGTCTATGAGTTTAAACTTACCCTGAGGTTAAGGAGAGTTATTACGGATCTTTAAGTAAGTTGGGTGACTTGATAAGTTTTGCAAGGTGGGAAGATTATTTGGTCACTGGTGGACAAGGGATTGGAGAGGAAAGGAGACAGAGAGAGCTAGGAGGGTTGGTGCCACTCCAAGTGTGGCCCATAGTGGCCCAGCTACCAGGGTCCCTGAACCATTTGCTACGGGTTCTTGAGATAAGAAGTCTGCCTCAGGAGAGAAATCTACCTTGTCACTGAGCACACTGTTTAGCTCAGTGGAGATTTTTTATAGCAAGATTTTCCATATGATTTATACTCTGGCCCAAGCTCCAGCTGAGCTTATTTTGCTGCAGGTCAGCACTTTGACAGCACAGAGTCAGGTGGCCACGGCAAGCCAGGTAAGAGACCTAGCTCAGTATAGGGTGGCAGCAGGAGAGAGGAGAGAAGTGGGCAGACGTAAGAGATATGTATGAGGCAAAATGGACAGGACTGGATGACTGATTGGGGGACGAAGGAGGAAGAGGACAGAAGGATGACGCCAGATTCCTTTTTCAGCACTGACTGTACATCTCACTGAGACAGGGCAAAGGTCCCTTCCTACTTTTTTTTTTTTTTTTTTTTTTTTTTGAGATGGAGTTTCACTCGTTGCCCAGGCTGGGGTCCAATGGCATGGTCTTGGCTCACTGCAACCTCCGCCTCCCGGGTTCAAGTGATTCTCCTGCCTCAGCCTCCTGAGTAGCTGGGGTTACAAGCATGCGCCTCCATGCCCAGCTAATTTTTTTGTTTTTTGTTTTTTTTTTGAGATGGAGTCTCGCTGTCGCCCAGGCTGGAGTGCAGTGGCGCAATCTCGGCTCACTGCAAGCTCCGCCTCCCGGGTTCACGCCATTCTCCTGCCTCAGCCTCTCCGACTAGCTGGGACTACAGGCGCCCACCACCACGCCCGGCTAATTTTTTTTGTATTTTTAGTAGAGACAGGGTTTCACCGTGGTCTCGATCTCCTGACCTCGTGATCCGCCCGCCTCGGCCTCCCAAAGTGCTGGGATTACAAGCGTGAGCCACCGCGCCCGGCCTTGTATTTTTAATAGAGACAAGGTTTCACCATGTTGGTCAGGCTAGTCTCAAACTCCTGTCCTCAGGTGATCCACCCACCTCGGCCTCCCAAAGTGCGGGGATTACAGGCGTGAGCCACCACACCCAGCCCCTTCCTGCTCTTACATTCTGTGACGCAGTGACGCTACTCAGTGACCAAATCCCTGGAAATTCTCTCAAAATTTTTTTGTTTTTTGTTTTTTGTTTTGAGGCGGAGTTTCGCTCTTGTTGCCCAGGCTGGAGCGCAATGGCGCGATCTCAGCTCACCGCAACCTCCACCTCCCGGGTTCAAGCGATTCTCCTGCTTCAGCCTCCCGAGTAGCTGTTATTACAGGCATATGCCATCACACCTGGCTGATTTTGTATTTTTAGTAGAGATGGGGTTTCTCCATGTTGGTCAGGCTGGTCTCAAACCCTCGACCTCAGGTGATCTGCCCACCTCAGCCTCCCAAAGTGCTGGGATTACAGGTGTGAGCCACCACACCCGGCCTTCTCTCAAAGTTTTAAAGCACTACAAAAGAGTAGAAATAAGACCACCCTTCATCCAATCCTCCCACCAGCTCTCAGAGGTAAGGAAGAACATTGCTGATTCTCTCATGTCACAAACCCGAAAGCAGGATCAGAGTGGTGAAGGGGCTGCCTGTGTACACCCAGCTGGTGATGGGGGGCTGGGCTGGCATCCACCCGAAGCTCCTGCCCCTGGGTCAGCTAGCCTTAAGGGGAGACAGGGGTTAGGCCTTTGTGATCAGCATGGTGAAATTCTCCCTTCTACAAACAGCTCATCTTAGAAGAGCCAGGGTCACAGCCATTCGGGGGAAAGAAATGGGATCCTTGGTGCTGCCCGCCACCAGGCCTGCAGCAGCCCCACAGCCTTCCGTACCAACGACCATGATGTTGAAGTCGAAACCGGTCTTCATGGTCTTCTTGCGCATCTGCTCGATGATGGTGTCGATGCCGATGTAGCCCAGCAGGTTGGAGTTGATGCTCATGGGCTTCATGGGCACCGCTGGCTTAGGCCTGGGCTCAGGCACCAGCTCTGACATGGCTGCGTCCGTCCTGGTCTCTGGGAGCCCTGCAGAGCCAAGGTGGGAGGGGTCGGAGGGGTGATCAGGAGGACAGCAGAGGTCACGTGGAAATCATGGTATTTTTCTCTTGCTACAGAATCATACAAAGTTGGGCCTGGAAAGGCTCTTAGTATCATCTAGTCAAGGTCCCTCATTTCATAGACAAAGAGACTGAGGCCTGGAGGAGAAAGAACTCAACTAAGAACACAGAGCAGGTCAGAGGCAAAATCTGGGCCAGTGCCAGGTTCTCTGGTTGCTGGGCACTTTCAAATGCACCTCACTGCTCTGAAGCCCACATCTGTGCGTCTAACCCAGGGGCTTCTCCATCTTGGCACTAATAACATTTGAGTAATTCTTTATTGTGGGAGGCTGTCATGTGCATTACAGGATGATTAGTGGCACCCCGACCTTAGTAGCCTCCCAGGTTGTGACAACCCAAAATGTCTCTAGATGGTACCAAACGTCCCCTGGGAGGCACCATTGCCCTGGTTGAGAACCACTGGTCTAAGAAATGTCTGGGGTTATTCAGACCTAAGTCGTCCCTCCCCGAATAAAGGGCAAAGACTTTTTAGGATCCTGCACTAACATCTATTAACTGTCACTGACCTCGGTTGCTTCATCTTTTAGAAGCAAACAGGGCTACATTTCTCTGGAGAGTGGCTATCACTCTCGTCTCCCAGACTTGATGTCCTCTCTGTACCATGAGCACCACTGCAGAGTAGGGGTGTCTGTACCTGGAGGAGCCCAGACACCCTCCCAGCCATTGTTCTGAATCTGTGGAACCAGTGGGGAGGGGATGAGAACAGCCACTTGCCTAAGATGACACAGTGTGCTCTTGGAGTGGTGAATGGCAGATGAAAGAGGAGGCTGAGGAACAAGCCCCTCCCTAGTGAGGAAGGGCAAACATCCCCCTGGGTTTAGTGGATCATGGGTGTGTTCACACACAGGAGAAATCTGTGGGTTTCCTTATCAGGCCACTGTCCACCAGGGCAGGATCCAGAATAGAGCACCTCCATTTCCCCATCCATACGATTGGGGTGTGGGGTGAAGTGGAAAGAGCCTGGCTCTGCTACTTCTCAGCTTTGTGGACTTGGGAAGACCACCTCCCAACTATGAGCCTGCATCCCCCTCTATAAAATGGAAAGATCATCACTAAGACTGTGGTGAGCTTTTGTGAGACGTGATGCTTAGAAGCACTGAGCAACGGCCGGGCGCGGTGGCTCACGCCTGCAATCCCAGCACTTTGGGAGGCCGAGGCAGGTGGATCACGAGGTCAGGAGTTCGAGACCAGCCTGATCAACATCGTGAAACCCTGTCTCTATTAAAAATACAACAATTAGCCAGGTATGGTGGCGGGCGCCTGTAATCCTAGCTACTCAGGAGGCTGAGGCAGGAGAATTGCTTGAAATCAGAAGGCGGAGTTGCAGTGAGCCGAGATCGTGCCACTGCACTCTAGCCTGAGCAAAAGAGTCGAACTCTGTCTCAAAAAAAAAAAAAAGGCACTGAGCAATATCTTACAGTCCCAGACCCTTTTGCCCCAGCTCCTTTCAGGTCTGTAGGGGAAATGAAACAGTACATGTGAAAGCATTGGTTAAAGGAAGATGTCCCCAGATGCCAGTTACACAAGCATGGTTATTGGACTCCATGTGCTCTTGAGGACACCTTCCAGCTCTGCCGTTCTCGAATCCTATGTTTCATGACTAACACCCTGCAGAGTCTCAACCTTACAGGGAGGCCTGATGGAGCAGCAGATGGGCGGGAGGGAGAGGGGACAGAAGCGTTCCCTTCCCACTCCTAAACCCAGCCAGGAGTCCACTCTCATCTCCCTCCACCTGGTCCTTCCACCGGTACTGGCAAGACCCTCTCTCCCAATGGGAAACTGTTCTTTCTTCTGTCAATCCCAGGCACAGCCAAATCTGCCAAAGCCTCGGGACCTCCCCAGGGCCTGGCATGGCTCTCTCTTGCTTCCCAGGAAGCTGTTCCCAGCCAGGCAGCTCCACACAGCAGCAAGATTGGCCCAGCCCTGCAGCAGCTGACTCTCAGCAGCCCGGCCCTGCTCCTCCACTCTTGCACGTGGCTCACAGGCCCCACTCAGCACACCTGCACTGGGACCAATGCCCCATTTTTCCTGCCCAGCTGCTCACACAAGCTGGGCCTTTCCATTGCCCCTTATGCCTCTGCAGCTGAGCCCATTTGGTCTCAACCTGTGTTATAAGATAAAGCCACATGGTTTGGGGGGGTGGTCTTATCACCATTTTACAGACTTGGGAAGTATGCCTTGTATTTACTTATGAGAGGTTGTGTAAAGATTCCTATAAAGTGTGTGCTCTCACCATGGCCTGCTCAGCCCTGGCCTGTCAACTGCAGCATCCTAAAAGAGCTCTCCCAAAAGACAGACCCTGATGGAGAGAGGGTCCTACCAGATTCCCAAGCAGCATCTAGGGGCTACCACAGGCCCGCTACAGGACCAGGACCTAGTAGATCTCACTTTCATTCCTCCAGCAAGCATATATGAGCACCCATTGTGTGCACTGTACACAGCGCCTGATGGCAAGTCAGCCTCCCCACCACATGCCAGTGACATGCCAGTCACATGCTAACAAGCCACCCATCAGCCCCAAGTACAGCAAATGTGTGCAGGTCACTGTGCCACAAGCTTTGCTGGAAGATCCTGTTCCCCCTCCAACTCCTGGCTCCCCCCTCCTCCTCCTCCTCCTCCTCCTCCTCTAGCATTCAGCCCCACTGCTACTCCCAGGAAAGCCTCTGCTTTGCCATCTGATGTGGATGGCCCTCTTCTGTGCCCGCTGCAGGTTTTCTGGTACTCATCACATTCACTCATTGATTCATTCCATCCCATCCAGGCCATTTCATATGCTGTCAAATGGGGGTCTACACCAGCCAAGCCCTAGGCTAAATTCCAAGGACACTTATGTACCCCAGACAAGGTTGTTGCCCTTGAGGGCCCCCTGTCTGGTAAGGGTGCCTGACAAATAAACAAAGACCTCTGGGGCACAGAACCAATGCTGTTCTGGAGCTGGATTCTGTAGCTCTATCCTCTGTCCCTACAACTCCCCTTGTCCCACCATGTCAACCTCAGATGGGCAGGTGACCCAGGCTTGAATCCTGGCTGGGTGACCCTTATGAGCCTCATTTTCTGCTCAGACAACTGGGGATAGAACCTACCTTGCTGGGTTGCTATGAAGGTTATATAGAATGAAGAATGTAAATTATCTGGCACAAATACGTACTAGTTCTCAGCCTTCTTTAGGGCAGGACCATGTCTTATTGATCTCTGTGTCCCAGTCTACCTAGCATACCACAGGCACTCCTCAATAAATGAATGAATGAATGAATGATGAGTGAATGAGAGCTTCAGAGTGAGGCAGGTATCAGAGACATCACCTTTCTCTTCCCTCAGATGCCTCTCCCCATGCAGAGCAGCTGACCCCCAGTGAGCAATGGCTGTTGTCTCCGCCACAGTCAAGAGAGAATTGTTGAGACCTCCTCCTTCCTCTGCAACAAGGATTGGAGGGGGGCTCCCCAAGGGTGGGGAAAAGCTCAGGTCACAGCAGGGTGCAGCTCAAGTCTGCCATCCTGGCTAGACGGTCTTTGGGGCCCCCCTCAGCGCCTGGCTCTCCCAGGGCCCCTGGAGAAGGGGGATCTGCCTGCAGCACTCTCTGCCAGAAGCTACCTGCCCCATCAGTGCTCCAGGGAGAGGCACCATCCACCAGACTCGGTGCAGCCAAGTCCCCCACAGAAACAGCCCCTCCATTCCCATGCTAAGCAAAGACCGTGGCACTTCCTTTTAGGGGCAAATGAATGGCTTTGGCTTTGTCTGGCCCAGGGACCCCACCCCTCTGTTAGGAAGGTGGCAGCTGAGGGAGGGTACTTTTCCAAAATAGCACCTGCTTACTGCAGGCGCCCCCTCTTCCTTCCATCCTGAAGGTGGATCTTCCTCAGCCCCTAGCAGCCTTCAAGACCCCATCACCCCCCACAGAGGCAATTCCAGCCCACCCCAGTTCCAGCCCTAGGCTCTGGGAAAAGGAATCACGAAAGCTCTCTCGGTCCTTTCCCATTCGCAGGAGCAGAGGACCCTGGGACACCCCTTCCCCCATCCCAGTCCTCTGGAGGCCATCGGGTTCCCTTGGAGACCACCAGCTGGTGCCTGTCTCAGCGTGTGCCTGTGGGGGTTGGCGGGGAGGGGACGTATGTATCAGTGCACAGGTCTCTCATCCGGCTGGCATGGCCCTGGCACCTGTGCGTGGTGTGTGGTGTGTGCGTGTCTTGGTGTATTCCAGCATGGGGCTTTCTGTGCGCATCTGGGTCCCTGCTTGCGTGTCCGTGGGTCCCTGCGTCTCCCCGCGTCCTGTGTCTGCCTCTCTCCGAGATTGTCTCTCTCGAGGTGGGTGCCACCGTGTGTGCGTGTGTCCGCCCATCTGTCACCGCGCGTGGGCTCCTCGGCGCGGAAACCCTCCCCCGGGGAGCGCCTCCAGCCGCGCTGGCCGGGGCCGCAGCCTCCTCCTGGCGGGTGCCGGTGGCCTGGCCGGCCGCCCTACCTTTGGACATGAATCCTCCTTTGTCTCCGTTCCTCCAGGGAGATGCTCCGGGCGCGGGGCTGCAAGGCTGAGCGAGGCGCGGGCTCCCCCGGGCCGAGCGGCCCCTGCAACCGGGCCTCGCCCCTTCGCGCTCTCCTCCCACCCGCCCGGCCCGCGGCCCCGCCGCGCCGCCCCTGCGCCCCGCGCCGCCGCGCCCTCCCGGGACCTCGCCTCGGCTCGCTCGGCGCCGCGCCGCCCCTGTCCGCGCGCACCGTTGCCGCCGCCGCCAGCTGCCGCCGCTGCCACCCGCACCACGTGACTGCGCGCCCGTCGGCCCCGCCGAGGGCCCCTCCCCTTCCCGCGGCGCCCGCGCCCGCACGCGGGAACCGGCCCCGGGTCCAGGCTGCGGGCGGTCCAGGAGCCGCACCCGCGGGCTCCAGGTGCCCGGCCTGGAAAGGTGCCTGCATCCCAGTCCCGTCTCTCTCCCTGGACCTGCTCCCCGCCCATTACCCGCTAGGCTGCAGCGGGGACGGGCGGGGGGGCGCAGGGGACCAGTGGCAGCTGCGGGCGGCCGTGAGCGCGCGTGAGTCACGCGGGGGTTGGGGTGTTGCGCGGGTGCCTGTAGAGCCCTGAGTCAGGGGCCCGGATTCCAGGCCCTGCTCCAGGATGATGAACCAATAACCCTTAGCCAGACAGGAACTTCCCTGAGCCTCAATTTGCCCATTAGAAAAAAATTTCATGCATTCAGTGGATACTAATGGACAGCATATTGCCAGGCCCTGGGAGCACAGGGGTGAGGACAACCATCCCTCCCCTCGAAGGTTCTGGGTCTAGTGGAGGAAACAGGAAGATGGAATGTCCTAATGCAGGGGCTGGGGTGCACACAGGGAACTGAGGGTGCAGGCAGGTGGGCACCCTGGGGAGAGGGGACTTGGAAGACTTCTTGGAGGAGATGAGGGCCAGATGGAAAGGCAAATGGGAGTGGAAGGGAAGAATGGAAAGGGAGAGGTATTCTGCAGAGAGAGGACAGCGGAGGTGAGGGGCTCCAGAGGTGAGAGCTGTGTGGTGCTGGTGGACAGCCCAGAGTCCTTGGTGCCGCTGAAGCAGAGAAAATTCCAGGCAGGTGTGTAGAGCTAAATAAGAGGCTGGAGAAGTCCGCACGCAGCCTTGGAAGCTGGACTTTAACGGAAGGTAATGGTGAGTCACTGATGAATATTAAGCCAAAAGTGCTGCCATTCAATATGTGAGTCGTTGCAGCAGTTGTGTGTGGACAGGGAACAAGCTGGTGGGTGGGAGGTGGCCTCACAGAGGCAGAAGGATGGAGAGGAGGGGACAGCCAGCCAGATAGTTGAGTACTGAAGAAGTAAACCAACAAGGTGGGAAGTAGACTGGATGAGATGGCAAGAAAGAGATGAGGAAGAAGAGGATACCCGGGTTTCTAGGCACCTGATAGAAGGTAGGCGATGCCTACAGCTGAGAGAGTGAGATCAGGGAGGCAGGAGTCAGTTCAAGAAGAAAAGGGCTACCTCTGGACATGCCAGGGAGACATCCGGGTAGATAAGCCTAGCAGGCTGCTGGCTGCCCACATCTGCGCTTCAGGAGACAGGGCTGGGCTGCAGATGGAGGGAGCGCTGAGGTCTCGTAGGGAGAAGTGAAGACCAGAATTTAGGTGAGGTGCCCAGACTGAGTGTGCTGGGTGGAGGGAAAGGGGTCTGACAATCTAACGACTCAATTCAGGCGTTAGACTGGATGCCTTCTAGGCACCTTTCCAGACCCAGAAACTCTGAGCCCTTGAAATGTTGGAAATGAGGCTTCCCAAAGTAGAAATTTCAACAATCTGGATTCCAATCAGCTTACTGCCACCAGCCAGCTTTGGTGTGACTTTAAGCATGTCACAGGCTTTCTAAGACCAAATGAATGTCCAGCCCTTGTGTTGCCCTATTTAGAGTTCTGTGTAGGACTTCCATATATACAAGGCTCCAACTTACCTTTCAGGATTAAAGGGCTGGGGGTGGGGGACCAAGAAAGAGACATCCAGGTAAGACGACTTTTAAGCAACAGATACCTTCCTAAAAGGCTGAGTGTAAATGGATTTGGAAAGTCTCGGGTGAGGTCATTATCTCACATCCAGAGGAGGCTGCAGAGACTACCTATTAGACAAATCACAACTTTCTAAAACGCTAGTCAGTATTTTCACGTAGGAGGTAGGAGGCTTGCTTTTTTTTTTTTTTTTTTTTTTTTTTTTTTTTGAGACGGAGTCTTGCTCTGTCGCCCAAGCTGGAGTGCAGTGGTGCAATCTCAGCTCACTGCAACCTCCGCCTCCCGGGTTCAAGCAATTCTCTGCCTCAGCCTACACACCTGGCTAATTTTTTGTATTTTTAGTAGAGATGGGGTTTCATCACATTGGCCAGACTAGTTTATTTTTATTTTTATTTTTATTTTTTTGAGACGGAGTCTCACTGTGTCGCCCAGGCTGTAGTGCAGTGGTGCAATCTCAGCTCACTGCAACCTCCGCCTCCCGGGTTCAAGCAATTCTCTGCCTCAGCCTACAAACCTGGTTAATTTTTTGTATTTTTGGTAGAGACAGGGTTTCATCACGTTGGCCAGGCTATTTTTTTTATTTTTTATTTTTGAGATGGAGTCTCACTCTGTCGCCCAGGCTGGAGTGCAGTGGCGCAATCTCGGCTCACTGCAAGCTCTGCCTCCCGGGTTCACGCCATTCTCCTGCCTCAGCCTCCTAAATAGCTGGTACTACAGGCGCCCACCACCACACCCGGCTAATTTTTGTATTTTTAGTAGAAACGGGGTTTCATCTTATTAGCCAGGGTGGTCTCGATCTCCTGACCTCGTGATCCACCTGCCTCGGCCTCCCAAAGTGCTGGGATTATAGGCGTGAGCCACTGTGCCCGGCCTGGCCAGGCTAGTCTTGAACTCCTCACCTCGTGATCCACCCACCTTAGCCTCCCAGAGTGCTGGGATTACAGGTGTGAGCCACTGCTTTTAAAGCTGGACACACCTATTGATTACTTGATTATTCCAGGTCTTCAGGAAACAAACAACCCCGGGAGATGCTAAAAGGAGGACTCACCATAATTGCTCCTCCACAAGTTACCCCTGTTAACCTTTCTTTTGCTTTTTCTTTTTTTTTTTTTTTGAGACAGGGTCTTGCTCTGTCACCAGGCTAGAGTGCAGTGGCACAATCACGGTTCACTGCAGCCTCGACCTCCTGGGCTCAAGCAATTCTCCCACCTCAGCCTCCCCAGTAGCTGGGACCACAGATGCATGCCACCATGCCCTGCTAATTTTTTATTTTATCTTATTTTATTTTTGGAGACAGAGTCTTACTCTGTCACCAGGCTGGAGTGCAGTGGCACGATCTTGGCTCACTGCAGCCTCTGCCTCCCAGGTTCAAGTGCTTCTCGTGCCTCAGCCTCCCAAGTAGCTGGGACTACAGGCATGTGCCACCACACCTGGCTAACTTTTGTATTTTTAGTAGAGACGGGGTATCACCATGTTGGCCAGGCTAGTCTTGAACTCCTGACCTCAAGTGATCCACCCACCTTGGCCTCCCAAAGTGTTGGGATTACAGGTGTGAGCCACTGTGCCCAACCCTTATTTTTTATTTATTTAATTTTTTTATTTTTTTGAGACAGAGTCTCGCTCTGTCGCCCAGGCTGGAGTGCAGTGGCGCAATCTTGGCTCATTGCAAGCTCTGCCTCCCGGGTTCACGCCGTTCTCCTGCTTCAGCCTCCTGAGTAGCTGGGAGTACAGGCACCCGCCACCACGCCCAGCCAAATTTTTTATTTTTTATTTTTTTTATTTTTAGTAGAGACGGGGTTTCACCATGTTAGCCAGGATGGTCTCAATCTCCTGACCTCGTGATCTGCCCGCCTCGGCCTCCCAAAGTGCTGGGATTACAGGCGTGAGCCACCGCGCCCAGCCCCTTATTTTTTATTTTTTGTAGAGACAGTCCCACCATTTTGCTCAGGCTGGTCTTGAACTCCTGCACTCAAGCAATCCTCCCATCTCAGCCTCCCAGAGTGCTGGGATTACAGGTATAAGCCACCACACCTGGCCAAAACCTTCTTTCTGATAGTTTCCCTCAGCCTGACCTCAGACTGGCAGGTTAGAACCCAGCTCAGGGTACAGTCCCTAGGTCTGGCCCAACAACCCCCATTTCCTTTTCTCCCAACCTATTCAACCCTGACCTTAGAGTCCTTCTTCCCTTTCCCAACCCATGCAAGCATGATCCATCTCCAAGCTCACACACCTCCCCCTCCCCGGCAGCCTAGTCCATCCCCAACTAAGTTTCTGCATTTACCTTTGTATTCCGTGGCCAGGTCCAGTGAGGCAGGTTCTGTGGCTCTGTCCGTGGCAGCATTAGTGTTGTCCAGGGCTGGGTCTGTGGATCTGCTTGGCATTACCAGGCATGTAGCAACGTCTGATATGGGTAGGTTATTAACACTGCCTAGTGTGGTCTTCCCAGTGGCTGGGTCTGGGGTTACTGGCACAACTGAACCCACAGCTGTGCCCATCCTGCTTGTGTCCAAAGCAAGAGAATTCATAGCCTTGCCCAGCTTGGCTCTGTTTACTCTGGCCAAAGCCATGGCTGTTTCCAACGTACTGGTGCCCACTGTAGCTGTGATGGTGTCCAGCTTGACTGGGTCTGATGTTGCTGAATCCATGGCTGTGCCCTCTGTGGTCATATCTGGGTTGGCTGTGCTTCTTGTAGCCATGGCTTTGCCCAGCTTGTCTGGTTCTGAGGCTATCGAATCCATGACCATCCTCGGCTTGGTTGTCCCAACTGTAGTCAGATTCGTGGCTGTGCCCGGCTTGATTGTGCCTGCTGTAGCCAAGTTCATGGCTGTGCCTGGCTTGATTGTGCCTGCTGTAGCCAAGTTCATGGCTGTGCCTGGCTTGATTGTGCCTGCTGTAGCCAAGTTCATGGCTGTGCCTGGCTTGATTGTGCCTGCTGTAGCCAAGTTCATGGTTTTGCTTGACTTGACTGTCCCTACCGAAGACAAGTCTCTGGCTGTGCCCAGCTTGATATCCAGAGCAGGGAACTCTGTGCCTGTGTCCAGTCCGGATGTGTTTGGTGTGGCTAAATTGATAGCCAAGCTAGGTCTGTTGGTGGCCATTGTGGCTAAATGTCTGGCTGCGTCTGTCCTTGTGTCCATAGCAGTCAAATTCACAGCTGTGTTGGCCCTTTGGAGACGCCCCCGGGGTCTGGGGATCCCCCTGGCCCGGGGCTTGCCTTTTCCTGGAGAAGCTCTGGTAGGCATGTGGTCAGTCACTGAGACAAGGTGCCCCTGGCCCAACGAACCTGGCTCTGCAAGGACTGGTGCACTCTGGGCTAACCGGGATTGGAAAGGTAAGGCTAGGTAGGAACTCACCAGGGGCTTCTCCGTGGCAAGCATCCTGCTGGATTTGGTCAGACCTGGGTTCCCTGGGCCCTCAGAGTGGACCCTGCCCCCTGGCACTAGGGTCACAGGTGGCGAGCCTGGCGAGGACACCCTCCCTCCTTCATGGGGAGCAGCCTTCTTTCCTGGGGTAGGCAACTCTTCCCAGTGAGAAAGCGGGCGATCCAGGGACCGTGCCTGGCTGTTCTGACGGAGAGTCAAGGAGATGGAACTGAGCTTCCTGGGTACAAGGCTGCTGGTGGGCAGGGGGCTCAAGGAAGCCCCCAGAGCAATGCCCATCTCCTGTGGGGGCACACTCCGGGTCCTGGCTCCAAGGCCCAGCCGGCTGGAGGTCTGTGGGATATGGCTTTGGGGGAAGGTATCCAGATGGATGGTCTTCCTGAGGACAGGGGTGAGGGGGGACCCTCCTCCAGGGAGTCTCGAGGGGCGGATAGGGCGCCCCAGCACATGGCTATGGGAGAAGGAGGTTCCCGGGCCTGGAGCTCCATGCGACTGCATCTCTGGAGGAGCAGGAGCAAAGTTGTGGTCCATCCAGGTCGTTTGTGTTTCCCTGAGGCAATCAACAGAGAGAAGGGGCCAGACAGGGGTGAGGAGCTCAGGCCTGGAGGTCTCAGCTCTCCCCTTCCTGACCAGCAGCTGAGCATTCCAGGTCTGAAGGGGCCTGGTTCTGGAGACTGTCCAGTCCTTAGTGGAGGATGCATGTAACTTCCTCCTGTCCTCCTACGGCTCCTACCTGCTGCAGACCGACCTGTACCTCATACCCACCCCACCCCGGCCAACCACCACACAGTGGGGTGGGCACGTCCAGTGAGCAGTCTGCCTCCAGCATGGGGGATCTCAGGCCGGGCTTACTTCTCCCTTTGCCTGGGCCTGAGTGTGGCCCCTGTCTCTGTGGACAGCTCTATGGAGGTCACATACATGTTCGGGGACTCCAAAGGAGGGCAGTGCTTACTGGAGACCTCTCTCCCTTTCTCTTCCAGAAAAAAACAAAGGGCTGTGGGTTCCCACCCACAGCAGCCAACATAGGAGCTCAGGTGTCCAGGTAGAAGGATGAGAGAGGACCAATTTGGCTTAGAGCCCCAGAACCAAGAAAGAGCCCTAAGCTGGCCTAGTGCTGGAGTCGGAAACGGAGCCAGCCCTGGAGAAGGTGAGGTTGGGAAATGGAGATGCAGTGAGTGTTCATAGAAGGAGTTTATCTGGTGAACAAGCCACGGTCCCCGCCCTTGAAGAGCCTGCCATGCCCAGGGATGCCAGGCAAGGAAGTAGGCAGGGCTCCGCCAAGCTAAGCATTAGGGGTAGAAAGGAGGGAGGCTATACCTGAGCTGGTGCTATTCCTACAGAAGGCCCAAAGGTGAGAAAGTGTGGCATCTTTCTGAAAATCCAACATGGGGCTCCTAGGCTGTATCTAGCAGGGAGGAGAGAGCCAAGGCTGCAGGTGAGCTGGGGTCCAGGCCAGGCTACAGCAAAGCTTAGGCCAGGGAATGTGACCCATTCAGATCTGTAGGTGCGAACAGCCACTTGGGCAGTGTGACAGAGGGATCAGAAGGGAACAGAATTGAAGCAAGGATCCCATGAGGACATAGTTGAAACTCTCTGCTCCGTGGGCTGTGGAAGGGGCAGGGCTAGGGCTGGGGCTGGAGGAGGCTGCATTGCACAGGGGTAGAAGCAGTGGCACTGCCCAGAGTAGGGAGCGGGCACAAGGGGGTGTCAAGGATGAAGCTCAGGACTCTGTCTGTGATCTTAGTAGATGGGCCACTCCCTGCTACTCTGGACTCCAAGTAAACTCACCCTCTGGAACAAAGTTGGTTTGGTTGCTTTTAACACAGCAGGCTGGGACCTGCAGCTGGGGGACAAGGCCAGGGCTGGTGGGAGGAGTCAGTTCCAGAGGGCTCATGGTGAGGGGAGTGATCATGTAGCCAGGTCCTTGAGGTCTGCAGCAGGGACGGGGAAGGCATCACCCCTCACAATGGTGCCCCCAGCCCCTCATCCCTCTCCAGCCATATATTTGTATCCAAGACTGTCCTGGCCTCCAACCCTTTCCCGCCTGGCCTATCGCTGCAGCCCTGAACTTCTGCCCCCTCCTGCACAACCACATACACTTGGGCACACACGTTTACCCTGCACTTAGCCACAAACAGCTCCCCTCAGTGTGCACACCCACACACAGAGCAGGCCAGAGGACAGGGTGTCTGAGGGCATCACCCGACCCCCATCCCCTCACTGCACTCCCATCTTCCATGGATTGCTTGGTCCTTCCCCACCCCACCCCCACAAATCCCCACAGCCCCCACCCCCCCACACACCTACCTTGATCAGAGGACAAGAAGGATCCAGTGGGTCTGGGAAGATAAGGCACACGCAGGCCCCTCACCTCCCCTGCACCCAGAGTCTGGCCATGGTGGCCAGCTTAGGGGCCTTGTCCCTCTGGTCCCCTCCTCAGCTCCTGCTCAGCCTCCAGGCCACAGTCCCCAGGCACAGGGTCCAGCCCTCTGCTCACTGTCCCACCAGCTACATCCCCGGAGACTGGGCTGGGCTGGGCTCTGGTGCAGGGAGGGGCTGGCTTCCTAGGAGTGGGCGGCTGTGAATGGCTGCTCTCAGCCTCTGGAATCCTGAAGAGCCATGGGAGGCTGGTAATGGCCAGGCTGGCACTCATGGCCACCTGCGGGGTGGTTCCCTGCAGCCTGCCCTCCCTAAATCTGCTCTGTCTCTGATGCCTGGGGAGTCAGTAAAAACGGGTACTCCAAATATGGCTGCACTCTGGTGGTCCCAGCACCAATCTCCCTCCGGCTCTCCCTCCGTGCCCTTCATGCCCTGTTCAGCTCTGCAACCCTCAGGCCATCTTGCCCACTCACCTGGTCTTCCCTCAAGGGGGCTGGAGTTCCTGGAAGCTAGAGCTCCTTCCACAACTATTCCCTGAGCCCCAGCTTGCTCCAGCCAGACCCTGTACCCAGACCCTAAGGATGTGAAGAGGACCCTGCCCTAGGCCTGCCCCTGAGGGGACCACAAAGCCACCCAGCCTGGCTCTGGCAATGCAGACTCTCAACAGCCCCTGGCCCTGTGGCTGGGATGGGAGCTCTCTTCTGTGTTCCCACAGCCCTCGGCTGCCTCTGTCATAGCAATGGTGATAACAACAATGGTGCTGATAACAGCTACTATTTCCTGAGCACTTACTCTGTGCCCAGCACCATGCCAGGGCTGGGCGGAGCTCACAGTCTGCTAGGAAGATAGGTATGTAAACAGATCCTATAGTACTATCCTGTACAGTGATGGCAGATGTCCTCCGGGCACTCACCCTGAGTCAGGAACTAGGCTAAGCATTCTCCTGGCATCTCCTTTAATCTCCGCCTCATCACCTGCTTTTTACCGAGGAGAACATTGCAGCCCACACACCACTGTGCTGTCTGGTCTGCTCTCCTGTGTGTCTCTCTCTTTAGCGAGTGAGCTTCTGGAGCTGCGCTGGGCAATAGAAGTTTCGGTGATAATGCAAATGTTCTATGTCTGTGCTGTCCAGTACAGTAGCCACTAGCCACAGATGGCTACCGATCACTTAAAATGTGGCTACAGTGACCAAGGAACTGGATTTTTTAGTTTATTTTAATTTGTGGCTACCATATTAGCTCAGCTCTGTTTCGTTTGTTGTTGTTGTTGTTAGTTTTTTTGAACAGGGTTTCACTCTGTCGCCCAGGCTGGAAGACAGTGGCGCCATCATGGCTCACTGCAGCCTCTTGGGCACAAGTGATCCTCCTGCTTCTGCCTCCAGAGTAGCTGGGACCACAGGCATGCACCACCACGCCCAGCTAAGTTTTTATCTTTTGTAGAGACGGGGGTCTCCCTATGTTGCTCAGGCTGGTCTCAAACTTCTGAGCTCGAGCAATACTCCTACCTCCACCTCCCAAAGTGCTGGGATTACAGTCATGAGCCACCATGCCTGGGTGGATAGCTCAGTTCTGAAGGTGCTGGATCCTCTTCTCTGGACCCCAAGGCCTGGCAAGAATTGGCTTCAGTAAGTTTCTTTTTCTTGAGAGTCTCACTATATCACCCAGGCTGGATTGCAGTGGCAAGATCTCAGCTCACTGCAACCTCCGCCTCCTGGGTTCAACCCTCAGGATTCTCCTGTCTCAGCCTCCCAAGTCGCTGGGATTACAGGTGTGTGCCACCACACCTGGCTAATTTTTGTATTTTTAGTAGAGATGGGGTTTCACCACATTGGCCAGGCTGGTCTCGAACTCCTAACCTCAAGTAACCCATCTGCCTCAGCCTCCCAAAGTGCTGAGATTACATGCATGAGCCACTGTGCCCAACCGGTAAATTTCTTTAGAAAGAAATAATGAATGAATGAATGAATGAATGAATGAATGAATGAATGATTGAATGGTGATTGTGTGGGCCTAGCACCCATCCGTCTTTTTTTTTTTTTTGAGACGGAGTCTCGCCCTGTCGCCAAGGCTGGAGTGCAGTGATGCCATCTCTACTCACTGCAAGCTCCGCCTCCCGGGTTCACACCATCACACCATTCTCCTGCCTCAGCCTCCCGAGTAGCTGGGACTACAGGCGCCCACCACCACGCCCACCTAATTTTTTTGTACTTTTAGTAGAGACGGGGTTTCACAGTGTTAGCCAGGATGGTCTTGATCTCCTGTCCTCGTGATCCGCCCGCCTTGGCCTCCCAAAGTGCTGGGATTACAGGCATGAGCCACCGTGCCCGGCCCCTATCCCTCTTCTTATCCTTTCTCTCCCCTTACAGCTTTAGGTTCTCAAACTTGGCTGGGCTCTGGTTACCAGGGCAACGTGCTGGGATCCCAGTGGATGGGGGAGGGGAGCTATCTGGCACTTCCTTGCTTTGAGGCCCTGAGAACTGGCCTGACTTAAGGAAGAACAGAGGGTGCTGGGAAGGAGAGGGGTACAGCTCTGCCTGGACGGATTGGAGCAAGGGAGCCTTTCCTGGGCCCAGCCCCACTGGATTACATGATCTCTGTGAGATAAGCAGCCTTGGGCTGGAATCAGGGGCCCTGGGTTCTCTCCCCACTTTGGCCAACGATTCACCAGGCAACATCTATCAGATTAACTTGTGCTTCTGGGACTCAGTTGCCTTTTAAAATAGGGATCAGATGCCCTCATGTGGTCGGTCTCTTCTACTTCAAGATCTACAATTCCTCCATCTTGCTCCCTGCCAGGCTGTTAGGGCCTTGAGAGCAAGGCCTGAGTCGTGTTCATCTCTGCATCCTCCTGCCCATCTGCCCTGCTTAGAGGCTTAGAGGACACTGCCTGCCCAGTAATTACAGGCCAAGGTTCAGCTGCCCTCTAGGGGCCCAAAGTGACAATGACCCTCTCCTATCTATACATATGGTGCTTTCCCATCAAAGGAAAGATCCATAGGCCTGGAAGTGGCCTCAGAGAACAGAGGCCTCCACTCAACCACAAAACCATCATGGTGGCCTCCCAGACAAGTGGCATAGGCTCTGGAGTCCTTCAAGCCTGGGTTTGTTACAACTATGTGATTTTCAAACAAGTTAATCTCCCTGAGCTCCCGTCTCATCTGCAAAACAGAGATTATATCAGTCAGAATGAGTTAAGTTATGCTGCAGTAACAACTATTCCCAAATCCCAGTGGCTGATAACAACATACTGTTTTTTTTTGTTTTTTTTTTGAGACAGAGTCTCACTCTGTTGCCCAAGCTGGAGTGCAGTGGTGCAATCACAGCTCACTGTAGCCTCGACCTACCCAGGCTCAGGTGATCCTCCCACCTCAGCCTCCCAAGTAGCTGGGACTACAGGCATGTGCCACCATGCCCAGCTAATTTTTCTTTTTTTTTTTTTTTGAGATGGAGTTTTGCTCTTATTGCCCAGGATGGAGTGCAATGGCATGATCTCAGCTCACTGCAAATTCTGCCTCCCAGTTTCAAGCAATTCTCCTGCCTTAGCCTCCTAAGTAACTGGGATTACAGGTGTGTGCCACCACACCCAACTAATTTTGTATTTTTAGTAGAGGCAGGGTTTCACCATGTTGATTAGGCTGGTCTCAAACTTCTGACCTCAAGTGATCCACCCTTCTCAGCCTCCCAAAGTGCTGGGATTACAGGCGTGAGCTGTACCCAGCCTAATTTTTCTAATTTTTGTAGAGACAGGGTTTTGCCATGTTGCCCAGGCTGGTCTAAAACCCCTGGCCTCAAGCAATCCTCCTACTTCAGCCTCCCAAAATACTGGGATTATAGGCCTGAGCCACCACGCCTGGCCACAGTGATACATTGATTTCTCATCTGTGTCTCATGTCCACAGTAATTTGGGTCCACTAAGGTTCTGCTCTGTGCCCTCTTCCCTCTGGGACCCAGGCTGCCTTCTAGTGCATTGCTAGTCATGTGGCAGAGGGAAGGAGGGAGCGACAAATTGTGGACTAGCCATTAGATGCTTCCGCCTGTACTCACTTCTAATTACAACTAATTGGCCAGAACTAGTCTTATTGCCCCACCTATCACAAGGAGGCAGGGAAGTTTAATCCTACCGTGTGCTGATAGCTAGAGAGTCAGAAACCTTTGGTGAACAGCAGTGAGGACCCACTTGCATGGTTGCCGTAAGAATGCAATGGGAGGCCGGGCACGGTGGCTCAAGCCTGTAATCCCAGCACTTTGAGAGGCCGAGGCGGGCGGATCATGAGGTCAGGAGTTCAAGACGAGCCTGGCCAACATGGTGAAACCCTGTCTCTACTAAAAATACAAAAAACTTAGCTGGGCGTGGTGGTGTGTGCCTGTAATCCCAGCTACTTTGGGAGGCTGAGGCAGGAGAATCGTTTGAACCTGGGAGGCAGAGGTTGCAGTGAGCCGAGATCACACCACTGCACTCCAGCTGGGCGACAAGAGTGAAACTCTGTCTCACGAAAAAAAAAAAAAAAAAATGCAATGGGGGCCGGGCGTGGTGGCTCACACCTGTAATCCCAGGACTTTGGGAGGCTGAGGCAGGCAGATCACCTGAGGTCAGGAGTTCAAGACCAGCCTAGCCAACATGGCAAAACCCTGTCTTAACTAAAAATACAAAAATTAGCCGGGCATCATGGTGGGTGCCTATAATCCCAGCTACTCGGGAGGCTGAGGCAGGAGAATCACTTGAACCCAAGGAGCAGAGGTTGCAATGAGCCGAGATCACACCACTTCACTCCAGTCCGGGCGAAAGAGCAAAACTCTGCCTCAAAACAAACAAAAAAATGCAATGGGCAATTGCTAGTCCATGAGCTCAGTCCATGTTAGCCATTCAAATTGTTGCCTTGGCACTCTGATTTCCTTTTTTATGTATCTTCCATGATTTCCTCCGACTTTCTCATCAGTTCCAGCTGTTTACAGCTGCAGAAATAGAGGGAAATGGACCTGCCAAGGTTCACACAGTGAATCAGTAGCTGGACACATAGGTCTCCAGTCTCCAAATACTGAGCCCTTCGTATCTTATGAGGGAGGAAGAAAAAAGCTCTACCTGCCAGGGGTTCTCTGTAAGCGTGGTTGACTGAGACTGTGATAGTCTTTTGAGGGAGCCTGTAGCCTTTGCCCTTCTCCCAAAGCTGGTCTCTCAGCCTTCCCAAGCCCTTCCTGCTCAGCCAGTGTGGAGAACTGAGGGGGCAGAACAATGAGGAGCCTGTGCCACCCTCCAGGGCTGGAATCCGAACATTGCAGCCATTCTTACTCAGGGACCCTGTACATTCCCGCCTCCTGTCCTCCTGTTCTGGGCCGAACCCTGACACACCTGCCCTTCCCCATCCTGACAGCTCTCAAATGATGGGAAAGCTCCCAGGACTCTGCAAAACCTCTCAAAGCATTTTAAAAACCGGCACACAGCTTGACGCCCAGGAAACCTCCAACCCTTTCTGAAATCTTGGTTTCTAAGCAAACAGGCAACCCCTGGCAGGACTTCCAAAGAAACTAGCCCCATTCTTGCAACAAGCAAGCTTTTAAGGAGGCCCTGCCCAGTGCCAGTAAGGCTGCAAGCCAAGATGAGAAGATATGGTCACTGCTCCCCACTGACGTGAACTAAATCACAACACAAGATTAGCATTGTAATGGGAAAAGCCGCTGGTGGGGCCAGAGAAGGCTTCCTCCAGTAGGTGGTAATGGGAAGGTCATCGGGTTCTCAGTCTGGGTCTAAGCCTTCCTTGAAAAGCCACTTTCTGGTTGCTTAATCCCCCTGCCCTCCTGCCACTGGCTCACTTGCGTTCTGTGTTTTGGCCATACAACTCACAGTCCTCAAAAAGGACTAGGTTCTCTCCGGAGTCCATGGCTTAACACTTGCAGCCTTCTTTTCCCTTTGCAGGGAAAACTCTTATTCCACCTCCAGAACCCAGATTAATAGTCATATCCTCCGGGAAGCCTTCCTTGACAACCCCCTTCCCCAAAAATTAGGCACTTCTTCGGTTCCGTTCTCAGTTCTGCACACATACTTCTCTTGCTGCAGGTACAGTTTTATCATATGTCTTTTGGCCGGGCACAATGGCTCACACCTATAATCCCAGCACTTTGGGAGGCCAAGATGGGCGGATCACTTGAGGTCAGGAGTTCGAGACCAGCCTGACCAACATGACAAAACCCAGTATCTACTAAAAATACAAAAATTACCCTGGCATGGTGACGGGCACCTGTAGTCCCAGACACTTGGGAGGCTGAGGCAGGAGGATCGCTTGAACCTGGGAGGCGGAGGTTGCAGTGAGCTGAGATCACACCACTGCACTCCAGCCTGGGCAACAGAGTAACACCCCCTCTCAAAAAAATACTACTACTAATAATAATAGTTTGTCTGTTTATACCTCTGTAACCTCCAGTTTGTGAGCTCTTCTGATGCAGGGATATCCTCTTCTCCATTACATTATTGGTGCCAGGCCCAGATATGTAACATGCCTCTGTAGAGTTCAAGAGGATAGCTATGGGCTGGGCACAGTGGCTCATGCCTGTAATCCCAGCACTTTGGGAGGGCGAGGCAGGCAGATCACGAGGTCAGGGGTTCAAGACCAGCCTGGCCAACATGGTGAAACCCCATCTCTACTAAAAATACAAAATTAGCTGGGCATGGTGGCACATGCCTGTAATCCCAGCTATTTGGGAGGATGAGGCAGGAGAATCGCTTGAACCCAGGAGGTGGAGGTTGCAGTGAGCCAAGGCTGCGCCACTGCACTCCAGCCTGGCGACAGAGCGAGACTCCATCTCAAAAAAAAAAAAAGAGGATAGCTATGTGATACATGGCGTTTATACAGTGCTTTCTTCCCCACTATCTCCGACATTTGCCATCACCCGGTGAGAGAAGTAGGGCAGGAGTGATATGAAAATGAACAGGGCTTGGATGGGCATGGTGGCTAATGCCTGTAATCCCAGCATTTTAGGAGGCCGAAGTGGGCAGATCACGAGATCAAGAGATCGAGACCATGCTGGCCAACATGGTGAAACCTGTCTCTACTAAAAATGCAAAAATTAGCTGGGTGTGGTGGCGCATAGTCCCAGCTACCTGGGAGGCTGAGGCAGGAAAGTTGCTCCAACCTGGGAGGCAGAGGTTGCAGTGAGCCAAGATTGCGCCACTGCACTCCAGCCTGGTGACAGAGCGAGACTCTGTCTCAAAAAAAACAAAGGAAAAGGAAAAAGAAAAGAAAAAAGAAATGAACAAGGCTATACAGAGAACCTGACAGGAGCCGAGCACAATGCCAGACACTGGCAGGGGACATTTATGTGAGCTTTAATCATCTGTGATTCTCAGTGCCTGACACAAAAATGTTTGGTTGTGTTTCTGGGAGCTCAGGAAACTTGCCCAAGGATGTGCAATTTAGATCAATGGTTTTATAGGATTTACTATTATCAGGTCTTGACCTCGAATCGCTCCTAGTCCAGTCCTCTGGCATCCCCTCGCAGATGGAAAAAACATCCTGCCTCCACGGGCAATGGCCTGTTTCTGTAGGCTCTGCCATCTGGGTCAAACCTTCCCTCCCCTCCACTGTGTTGCTTTTACTATCCCATCTGAGGCATTTCTTTTTCATATTTAGAACCAGAAAAAGGTCGGGTGCCATGGCTCACTCCTGGAATCCCAGCAGTTTGGGAGGCCAAGGCGGGCAGACCACTTGAGTTTACGAATTCAAGACCAGCCTAACATGGTGAAACCCCGTCTCTATTAAAAATACAAAATTAGCTGAGCATGGTGGCGCATGCCTGTAATCCCAGCTACTGGCAGGAGAATCACTTGAACCTGGGAGGTGGGGGTTGCAGTGAGCCAAGATTGCGCATTGCACTCCAGCCTGGGCAACAAGAGCGAAACTGTCTCAAAAAAAAAAAAAAAAACAGAAAAAAATTGTCTTTCATGAAGAGTGAATCTCTCCCTTCTATCACATAACAATACAAAGATGGGCCGGGTGTGGTGGCTCACGCCTGTAATCCCAGCACTTTGGGAGGCTGAGGCTGGTGGATTGCCTGAGGTCAGGCGTTCCAGACCAGCCTGACCATCATGGAGAAACCCCGTCTCTACTAAAAATACAAAATTAGCTGGACATGGTGGTGCATGCCTGCAATCTCAGCTACTTGGGAGGCTGAGGCAGGAGAATCACTTGAACCCAGGAGGCGGAGGTTGCAGTGAGCACTATTGCATTCCAGCCTGGGCAACAAGAGGAAAAACTCTGCCTCAAAAATAAATAAATAAGATAAATAAAGACCTCTTTGTGTTTCTCCTTTCCCTCTGGCTGCCAGGAGGCTTAGAGACAAGTAATAATAACAGCATTACAGTAGGAGTCAGAGTTAAAATATTTCCTACTTACACCCATGTTATGCGGCTCCTCCAACTGAAACCTTCTTGAATCTTTTAGGGGAAGAACAGGTGTAAATAAAGATGTATGTAATGAGCCCAGGGGAGAAGTCTGGGAAAGGATCCAAGTTGAAGAGCAGAGGGCTTGGAGGAATCTCTCCGTCTTCCTTTGATGGCAGCCTAGGGTGAGAAATCTTGCTACAGCCCTTGAATGGAGGCGGCCCTCCTGAGAGGAGGACTGGCCACCTTGACGCCTCTGGCAGGGTCACAGTCAGCACCCTCCCTGCCCAGGCTGTGAAGCTCGTGACCATGAACACATTTACACTTCAGACTCTGTGTGGCTAGAATTTTTATTTTTAAGGAGGAGTCAGAAAAAGAGATTCTAGTGTGAAATCTCCTGACTAGTGAATGTTGGCAACTAATTTGCATTTTTTCAAAACACTATGTGGGACAAATCAAACTTGGCTGCAGGCCAGATCACGCCTGGAGGCCCTCCCTTGCTCAGCCAGTTGAGCCTAATCTACCTCCAAAAGAGTCTGGGGATGGAGGAGTTTACATCATTTCTCCTGAAACCTGCCTTTTCCTCTCCCTACATCCCAAGGGATCTGCCTTGTTCTGAGATGACCCACGCTGAACCACCCACAGGACACTGCCCCAGCCTTGGGTGACTGGCCTAACATGGACACTTGACCTAAAATGAGGCAACAAACCCCACCCCAGAGATATTTGCACTGGGGGCAGAGCGAGGGACTGGTAGCTCCAGGGGCTGGAGCTGTGAGATACAGAAATTGCCAGCAGCTGGCTGCTGTGTTTTCCACGCTGAGGGTGTGATAGTGGTGACTCACAAGAGAAAGAATCCTAAGGGGGTCTGCATGCCTAGCTCTAGTTGTCCTAAGCCCATTACTTTCCTGTCCTAAAGGGACAGAACACCCCAGTGTCCTCATGGTATCTGGCTTTCTTGGCCAAGCTAGGAGAGTGGAGTTTCTGTCCCTTGCAATGATCACTCCTAACTAGATTGGCCTGGGCCCTTTTCCGTCCTGCCTCTGACCATGGCTGGGAAAGTTTTCTGGATGAACAGGGGCTGCACTGAGCTTCTAATCCCAGCCTCACACCCCTAACTCTCTGAGAAACTAAGGCAGTTTGGCTGG
The DNA here is from genome assembly GCF_009828535.3 of Hylobates moloch. Classification (NCBI taxonomy): domain Eukaryota; kingdom Metazoa; phylum Chordata; class Mammalia; order Primates; family Hylobatidae; genus Hylobates; species Hylobates moloch. The sequence goes on along the minus strand of NW_026652294.1, from coordinate 23,216,374 downwards.
GCGCAGTGGCTCATATCTATAATCCCAGCACTTTGGGAGGCTGAAGTGAGCGGATCACTTGAGGTCAGGAGTTCGAGACCAGCCTGGCCAGTATATTGAAACCCTGTCTCTACTAAAAATACAAAAATTAGCCGGGCGTGGTGATGGCCGCCTCTAATCCCAGCTACTGGGGAAGCTGAGGCAGGAGAATCGCTTGAACCTGGGAGGCAGAGGTTGCAGTGAGCCGAGATCCTGTCACTGTGCTCCAGCTGAAAAGAGTTGGACTCTTTTTGTTGACAGTGTAAGGCTCCGTTGTTTTGCATCTTGGTTGTGCCTGAATTTGTATCCTAACTGGTAATCTACCCCAGGAGTTCCAGTTAACATTTTTGGGGTGTTTGGTTTTGTTTTGTTTTGTTTGAGACAGAGTTTCACTCTTTTTGCCCAGGCTGGCGTACAATGGCAGGATCTTCGCTCACTGCAATCTCCGCCTCCCAGATTCAAGCAATTCTCCCGCTTCGGCCTCCGCAGTAGCTGGGATTACAGGCATATGCCACCACACCTGGCTAATTTTGTATTTTCAGTAGAGACGGGGTTTCACCATGTTGGCCAGGCTGGTCTCAAACTCCTGACCTCAGGTGATCCGCCCACCTCAGCCTCCCAAAGTGCTGGGATTACAGGCGTGAGCCACCAAGCCCAGCCCAGTTAACATTTTTGATTGTCCTAACAGGAGAGGGGGCAATTGCAACTGGCATCTACTGGGTAGAAACCAGGGTTGCTAAACATCCTACAATGGGCAGGATGGCCCCCTACAACCAAGACTGATCGAGTCCAAAATGTCAGTGCTGCAGCTCTTGGGAAGCCTTGGCCTACCTTCCCTGAGAGTTAGTGTTCCCATCCCTAAAATGGGGACTATGGAGCTGTCATATTTTTCATGAGGACCCAGTGAGTTGACAGACATGATCTTCCTTTCAGGAAAAGACACAGTCCTGCAGAGATCATCATGAAGTCTTTATTACTGAGAATAAATTAAGATGGAAACCCCAGCGAAGGGGGGCGGGGTGAGGCAGGTTGCCAATTTGTGTCCAAAGTGGGGCAACAGAGTCTCCACACAGGAGAAGGGTTCTAGGGTGGGCTTGGAGTCTGGCAGGGCCTGGCTCAAGGGGGCTGGGCTTGGCCCCAGAAGTGTGGCACAGGACAGGGAGGGAGGGCGGGGGCTCCTGCCTGCTGCCTCAGTCTTGGGGAAGGGGAAGGGCTAGGAAACTCCAGCAGAGGGAGGGGGTTGGGACCCACTATGGACAGTCCTCACACGGCCCACGGAGTTCACCCCGTTTCCACCACCTCCTGCCCTGCCTGGGGCCCCCACGCTCTCTCTCACATATACACATCTCATCTCCCCATGCTTGTCCGCTCCCCGCAGACTCTCTCTCCTCTCTCTCTCTCTCTCTCTCTCTCTCTCTGTCTCCTCCCCAACCCTCTGCTCTACCATGGTCTTACCCCTCTGCATACCCCCACCAAACACCCTCACCAGTTCCAAGCTGGAGCCCTGCGGGGTGCGGCTGGGCTGGCCCAAGCTGACATCCCTCCAAACGAGGTTCTTAGGTTCTTTCCTTGGGTTGGCTTCGATGCCTGCCGCCTAAAGCTGCAGGGCCGGTGCCATTGAGTGGAGGCAGGGGAGCTGAGTGGGGAAACTGGGGATTTCACGAAGAAATGAGGGCTCGGGAGCCTCAGGACAGGCAGCCATAGACATGGCTGACTCCAGTGGAGGGGCAGAGTGCTGCGCAGCACAAAGGCACTGGGGCCCAGCGGAGGATGCCCCTGAGCTTGGGAGGGTGGGCTCTGGGTGAGTCGGCTTGACACGGAGAGCAAGCCTTGGGCCAGCCAGGCACCTCAGTGCCCCCCCTCCACTGCCAACGCACCTGGGGCCGCTGTCGGGAGGGCCCAGGCTGCAGAGGCATAGCGTGGAGGGCCAAGAGGCCGGCCTCCCTCTGCCTTGGGGGTCTCCGGGCTGGACGGGCTGGGGGAGGGCGCCCGGTGCCACCCGCTCATCCCCTTCGCAAGTCGGCTCAGACCTCGGGGCCGCCGAAGGCCAGGTTGTCGCGCACCATTAGCGTCTTGCGGAGGTCGCGGTCCACCAGGGGACGCTGCATGCGCCACTTGTGCGCCTCCTGCAGGCCCGGCTCGAAGTAGTAGATGCAGGCGCCGAAGCCCACCAGAATGAGGACGGAGATGACCAGGTAGACAGGCACGAACCAGTCCAGGAAGTGCGGCATTGCGGCGGCCTTGGCTGCAGAGACACAGGGTGGTGAGGGCCAGCAGAGGTGCTCCTTCTCCCGCCCACCCAGAGGGAGACCTTCAGGTTTCACAGAGCCCGAGGCCCAAGCATCACTTTACAAATGGGGAGACTGAAGTCCAGGAGAGCAAGGTGGGGGAAGCGGCTGAACAAGAGCACGTGGTAGGCCGGGCGCGATGGTTCACGCCTGTAATCCCAGCACTTTGGGAGGCCGAGGTGGGCGGATCACGAGGTCAGGAGATCAAGACCATCCTGGCTAACACGGTGAAACCCCGTCTCTATTAAAAATACAAAAAAAGGGCCGGGCGCGGTGGCTCACGCCTGTAGTCCCAGCTACTCCGGAAGCTGAGGCAGGAGAATGGCGTGAACCTGGGAGGCGGAGCTTGCAGTGAGCCAAGATCCCGCCACTGCACTCCAGCCTGGGTGACAGAGCGATACTCCGTCTCAGAAAAAAAAAAAAAAAAGACCACGTGGTGACTCAGCAGCCCAGGCCTCCTGGGCAAGCACAGAGCTGTCCCCACGCCATGGGGACACCCAGCTCCTATTCACCCTTTAAGGAGACTTAGGCTGGGCACGGTGGCTCACGCCTGTAATCCCAGCACTTTGGGAGGCCGAGGTGGGCAGATCACCTGAGGTCAGGAGTTTGAGACCAGCCTGGCCAACATGGTGAAACCCTGTCTCTACTAAAAGTACAAAATTAGCCAGGTGTGGTGGCACATGCTTGTAATCCCAACTACTCGGCAGGCTGAGGCAGGAGAATTGCTTGAACCCAGGAGGTGGAGGTTCCAGTGAGCCACGACTGTGCCATTGCACTCCAGCCTGGGCAACAAGAGTGAAACTCTGTCTCAAAAAATATAATAATAAATTAAAATAAAAAAGCATTTTGCACCATTCTACCTGGCACAGAATCAGCACTCGGTCAATATCAGCTATTGTTATTTCCACTGAACCAAAGGCGGAGAAGGCAGGAAAGTGGAAGGCAGCAGGTGTAAGGTGCATCACAAACCTTATACACACCCAGACTCTTTTTTTATTGTTTTTGTTTTTGAGACAGAGTCTCATTCTGTTGCCCAGGCTGGAGTGCAATGGCATGATCTCGGCTCACTCAAACTCCGCCTTCAAGCGATTCTCCTGCCTCAGCCTCCCTTGTGAGTAGCTGGGATTACAGGCACCTGCCACCATGCCTGGGTAGTTTTTGTATTTTTTAGCAGAGACGGGGTTTTGCCACCTTGGCCAGGCTGGTCTCAAACTCCTGACCTCAAGTGATCCTAACCTCGGACTCCCAAAGTGCTGGGATTACAGGCATGAGCCACCGTGCTCGGCCCACCCAGACTCTTTAGAATGGCCCAAAGGTGCCCATCTGCTCCCTGCCAACCTCCCCCTCCTCACATGGCACACTATGTGCAGTCACATGGAACTGCCTGTCCGTCACCTACATGCGCCTGCACGTTATGCAGTCCTCATCTTTGCATATGCTTTCATTTTCTCTACGATGTTCTTTGCATTCTTGTTCACTTGGCAAATTCCTACTCATACTTCAAAAGCCAGATCACAGTCTGCCTGTGGTGGGTCACGCCTGTAATTCCAGCATTTTGGGAGGCCGAGGCAGTGGATCACTTGAGGCCAGGAGTTCAAGACCAGCCTGGCCAACATTGAGAAACTCCATCTCTTCTAAAAGTACAAAAATTAGCCAGGGGTGGTGGCAGGCACCTGTAATCCCAGCTACTCGACAGGCTGAGGCAGGAAAATCACTTGAGCCTGGGAGGCGGAGGCTGCAGTGAGCCAAAATGGTGCCATTGCACTCCAGCATGGGCAACAGAGCGAGACTGTTTGAAAAAAAACAAAAAAACAAAAAAAAAAAACATAGATCACAGATGATCTCCTCCAGGGATAGGATGATGCAGGGCCTATTGAACCCACCCCTAACCTTCCCTAGTTATAAGAAAGGGGTGATGTGAGGAGCCCACCTCTGCCTGCCCGGCAGGTAGAGCACTGTTTTGAGTTCTTCCACAAACCTCACAACAGGCCTATGGGGCAAGTGTCACTATCCACATTTTACAGATGAAGAAACTGAGGCCCAGACAGGCTCACTAACTTGCCTTGGCTTACCCAACTGGAAAGTGGCAGAGCTAGACGCCAAATCCCAGCAATGCCCTGAGACTTGCATCCTCCAGGGGAGGGAAAGGCACCTGAGCAGGATGAAATGAGCAGATGCCCACCTTGCTTCTAGGGAAGGAAGCAGGGGGATGGATGGAAAGAACTCCAGGTAGGTCAGAGAGAAGCCCTCACTCTTCTGACCTCCGTTTCCAAACTCCAGCTCCTCTTGTCTCTCTACTCCCAGGTGGGCCTGTGAGGGGAGCTGTGGCCCCAGGGGAGGGAAAGATGCTGTTTCCTGGTCCTGCATCCATCCGGAGCCCCTCTCCTACCCCAAAGGTCCTCACTGGCTGTTCTGAGGCACCGACATTGTCTTAAAGTGCCCTATTTGTGAAGGAATAAAATGAAGAGTGCACTGATTGTCCAAAGTGACTAGTGCAGCCAGGGCAGGGGAGCGTGTAGGACCCAGCACCTCTTAACCAGCTGCCTTTCTGGGGAGCTGGAGAGAGTGCAGGATTGTCTGGTGCTGCCAGGGTTGGCGAAGGTAGGGAAGGAGCACCTCAGGCAGGAAGGCTGCTCCCTGTGTGACTTAACTGTGTCCAAGGTGACTCATGCCCTCTATCCAGGCCCAGCCAGGCCCCCAGTTTCCTTCCAGCTTAAACATGCAAATGGGGGGCTGGGGCAGAACAGAAGCCATTTCAGCTGCAATGCTGGGGGGGTGTGGAATAGAGATCAAGGTCCCCCAACCTCTCCAGCCCTGTGCACAAAATCCCAGGCATTCTGAGGCTGACTTGAGGACCCCGTGGTCTCTTCCTGATTTCTCAGGGAACTGACCTAGGTGGAAAAGCAACACACTCACTGGCCTCCTGTGTGACCTTGGCCCCTTCTTCACCCTCTCTGGGCCTCAGGGTCCCCTGTGCACAGTGACAGGGTGGGGATGGGGTTACCAGATGATCTATATGGAATTTTCCAGCCTCATTTCAGCCAATGTCCTGCCTGAGACAGTGTGAATTTGCAGAGCCCCTCTCCCTACCTCCCAAGCCATTGGCACCACTCGGTGCCTTCCGTGTGCCCAAAGACCCACCTCATGCCCTGCAGATGCCAGTTCCGGGGGCTCTGTGCTGAGCACACCGCCTCAGCCTAAGCAGCTCAGCGTCGGCCTGTGGACTCATTCGCAGCTGCTGTCCCCAGAGACATTGCCATCTGCGGCCGCCCTGGGTGCTGGAGGCAGAGATAGGGCAGGGCCAATGCTACCCATGGGAGACGGAGCTTCTCACACCTGGGGGCTCCGAGTGGGCCAGGAGGGGGCAGTCCTGGACTGGCTCAGCACCCTGGTACCTCTCCCTGCCCATCAGAGACCCTTCCCCCTAGCCCCCACTCTCAGGATGGCAGGAGGTGGGACCTGTCTCAGCCAATCAGCAGCCTGGCAGAGCAAGGGCTTTATCTTCCGTTGCCCTGGCAACCAGCCTTCTCTTCTGGATCCCTGGTACTGTGCACGTGGTACAGCAGATGACAGGGTGGCAGGATTGGGGGAATGCGGGGAGGGCGAGTCATCCAGCAGGCTGCAGCACCCCAAGCCTGGTGGGCCTAGAGAGGACCGTGGCTGATAACTCTAAGGGTTTGATGGTCTGCCATTTGGGGAGCAGGGAGATACTGGGGTAACTGGCAAGCGGGTGGGGACACAGAATCAGTGACCAGTAGAGCTCAAGGGGGTCATATGTTATAGAAGGAAGAACCAAGACTGAGTCTGAGAGTTCAGACACATTGGCTGAATGTAACATTTCCTATGCACCAGCCACTGTTTTCAACGCTTTGATTATATTAACTCATTTAATTCTTATTCATGGTCACACAGCAACAAAGTAGCAATGCCAGGGTCAGAGCCCTAGCCTGGCTTTCAGGACCCTCGAAAATGGCTCCCCCTCCCCATTCTGCCTCATCTACCCCACAGCACCCCTGGCTGGTGTACAGCCAGCACAGGCATTGAGCACTCCCATCTTCCAGCTGGCCCCATACCTCGCTTCCTGCAGTCCTCCCAGCTGGATTGGTGTTGAGACTTCATTTTGGGATGAGGCAGAGAGGTGAAGCTGCTGGCCTTCTCCTTCTCCCAGAGCCCTCAGCTTCTCAGTGACTGAGCTGGAATTCAAAGCCAAGGGCTGACGTTGGGGGTGGGGTCCACCTTCCCAAGCATGGATCCTCCCCGTCCCCCTATGCCATAGACAAGGTATCTGCCACGTGTTGAGGGCTATTGTCTCAGCTGGAGAGAGCAGCCCTCCATGGCCCATGGGGTGTGGCTGGGAAGAGGCTTCCAGGAATCACCTCCCTAGGGAATCCTTTCCCAGAAACCTGGGGATGGGCAGGGGGAAAGCCTCTGGGTGAGGTGGCTTCAGGACCTAAGTCCCCCACCACAGACACCTCTGGGCTGTCTAGGGGCTCTTCAGGTATGACGGGTCCTTTCCAGCATATGTGGGACTAGGGGGTGACTGTGAGTTCACAGAGGGTTTGTTTTGTTTTGTTTTGAGATGGAGTCTCGCTCTGTTCACCAGGCTGGAGTGCAGTGGCGCAATGTCAGCTCACTGCAACCTCTACCTCCCAGGTTCAAGCGATTCCCCTGCCTCAGCCTCCCAAGGAGCTGGGACTACAGGTGCGCACCACCATGCCCGGCTAATTTTTTGTATTTTAGTAGAGGCAGGGTTTACCATATTGGCCAGGATGGTCTCAATTTACTGACCTCATGATCCGCCCACCTCGGCCTCCCAAAGTGCTGGGATTACAGGCATAAGCCACCGCGCCTGGCCTTTTGCCTTGTTTTTTAAGACAAGGTCTTGCTCTTTCACTCAGGCTGGAGCACAGTGGTGTGATCATGGCTCACTGCAACCTCCGCCTCCTGGGATCAGGTGATCCTCCCACCTCAGCCTCCCGAGTAGCTGGGACCACAAATGCATGCCACTATGCCCAGCTGATTTTTGTACTTTTTGTAGAGACAAGATTTTGCCATATTGCCCAAGCCAGTCTTGAACTTCTGGCCTCAAGCTATCCTCCTGCCTCAGCCTCCCAAAGTACTGAGATTACAGGCATGAGCCACCACCTGGCCAAAGTGCTTTTTAACATTTTGGGGTGGGAGAGCAGAGAAGTTGGGGGAAGAATCACAAAAGGGCAGGAGTAAACTTTTTGGGGTGAAGGATATGTTCAGGGTCTTTTTTTTTTTTTTTTTTTTTGAGACGGAGTCTCGCTCTGTCACCCAGGCTGGAGTGCAGTGGCACCATCTCGGCTCACTGCAAGCTCCATCTCCCGGGTTCACGCCATTCTCTCGCCTCAGCCTCCCAAGTAGCTGGGATTACAGGCATGCACCACCACGCCCGGCTAATTTTTTGTATTTTTAGCAAAGACAGGGTTTCACAATGTTAGCCAGGATGGTCTCGATCTCCTGACCTCGTGATCCGCCCGCCTCGGCCTCCCAAAGTGCTGGGATTACAGGCCCGGCATGTTCAGGGTCTTAATGGTGATGGTGGCTTCTTAAGTATATACATATGTCAAACTTATCAAATTGTGCCCTTGAAATAAGTGTGGTTGATTATATGTGTCCCTTATGCCTCAATAAATCTGTAAAGTATGTGATCCATGGCCTGTGGGCATTGTTTTAGCCACTGATTCCTTATTCATACAAAAGCTTATGGGAAGCTCAATACATAACAGAGATAAAGCTGAGGTTGCTTCGGTTCAATGGTTGGGTGGGGGTGGGGATTCTGGACCCCACCCACTCAGAATCCCCCCTATCTCTCACAGGACCCCAAGTCATCTCCCCAGGGGTCCACAGAAGCTGATTTGAAAAATGCTGGCCCAGAGGACTCTGATGACCCTGCCAGCTTGGGTGTTCAGGATATAAGAACCTCCAGGTTCTCCTCCCCATCCCTACCCTTCATCATGTATGGATCTTAAACACAACTACTTTCTGTCCCACTGCCCACGTCTCAGCCAATGATCACCGCCCCAGGGAAGTGGAGCGCAGGCTCTCCAGGCACACAGAGCAGCTTCCCCTGGGTTCCTGCTGCTCCTGGCTGCTCCCCGATGGCCTCCCCCACTGCAGTGCCTTGTTTCTTGTTACGAGTGGTAACTCCCTGAAGCAGTTTGGCCCCTCTGGGACCAGGGTCCCCAGGGTAGGCACTCAGCACATGCTGACCCAACGGGTCTCAGCCCGGCCCCTCCTGGAAAGTCCCCACCAGAGTCCAAAGTCTTTTCCCAGCCCACCACTCTCCAAGGGCCTCAGTCTCCGGGAGCTCAATCACCTCTGTGGCCTCACCTCCTCCCCTGTTCTTCTTACTCCATCTGCCACAGCCACCGGCCTCCTTGATACGCCTCAAAAGTGCCAAGAGTGCTTCCCACTCAGGGGCTTTCCACTGGCACTGCCTTCTGCCGGAGGCCTCATCTTCATCATGCTCAACGGGCCCCTCTCTCACTGGATTCAAGCATCTGCTCAAATGTCACCTTAGGGAGGCCTCCCTGCTCTAAAGTAGCCTCCTCCCATCCATCTCTTCTCCCAGTCGGCTTTAGTTTATCTTTTTTTTTTTTTTTTTTTGAGATGGAGTCCCACACTGTCGCCCAGGCTGGAGTGCAGTGGTGTGACCTCAGCTTACTGCAACCTCCGCCTCCCAGGTTCAAGTGATTCTCCTGCCTCAGCCTCCTGAGTAGCTGGGATTATAGGCGCCCGCCACCGCCACCACACTTGGCTAATTTGCTTGTTTTTTGTTTTTGTGATGGAGTTTCGCTTTTGTTGCCCAGGCCAAAGTACACCAGCACAATCTCAGCTCACTGCAACCTCTGCCTCCCAGGTTCAAGCAATTCTGCTGCCTCAGCCTCCCAAGTAGCTGGGATTGCAGGTGTGCACCATCACACCTCGCTAATTTTGTATTTTTAGTAGAGACGGGGTTTCACCATGTTGGTCAGGCTGGTCTCGAACTCCTGACCTCAGGTGATCCACCTGCCTTGGCCTCCCAAAGCGCTGAGTGCTGGGATTGCAGGCGTGAGCTACCGTGCCCAGCACTTTTTTTTTTTTTTTTTTTGAGACAGGGTCTCACTCTATCACCCAGGCTGAAGTGCAGTGGCGTGGTCTGGGCTCACTGCAACCTCTGCCTCCCGGGTTCAAGTGATTCTCCCACCTCAGCCTTCTGAGTAACTGGAGCCAAAGGTGCACACCACCATGCTCAGCTAGTTTTACTTGTTTATTTATAATCAATTTTATTATTATTATTATTATTTTTTGAGATGGAGCCTCGCTCTGTCACCAGGCTGGAGTGCAGTGGCGCAGTCGTGGCTCACTGCAACCTCCGCCTCCTGGGTTCAAGCAATTCTCCTGCCTCAGCCTCCCAAGTAGCTGGGATTACAGGCATGTGCCACCATGCCCAGCTAATTTTTGTATGTTTAGTAGAGATGGGGTTTCACCATGTTGGCCAGGCTGGTCTTGAACTCCTGACCTCATGATCTGCCCGCCTCAGCCCCCCAAAGTGCTGGGATTACAGGTGTGAGCCACCGCGCCTGGCTAATTTTTGTATTTTTAGTAGAGACAGGGTTTCACCAGGTTGGCCAGGATGGTCTTGGTCTCCTGACCTTGTGATCTGCCTGCCTCAGCCTCCCAAAGTGCTGGAATTTCAGGTGCAAGCCATCGCACCTGGCCTATTATTATTATTTTTGAGATGGAGTTTCGCTCTTGTTGCCCAGGCTGGAGGGCAATGGTGCAATCTCAGCTCACCACAACCTCTGCCTCCCAAGTTCAAGCGATTCTCCTGCCACAGCCTCCCGAGTAGCTGAGATTACTGGCATGCACCACCACGCCTGGTTAATTTTGTGTTTTTAGTAGTACAGACGGGGTTTCTCCATGCTGGTCAGGCTGGTCTCGAACTCCCGATGTCAGGTGATCTGCCCACCTGGGCCTCCCAAAATGCTGGGATTACAGGCGTGAACCACCGTGCCCACCCTGCTCAGCTAATTTAAAAAAATTTTTTTGTAGATATGAGGTCGCACTATATTGCCTAGGCTGGCCTCAAACTCCCGGCCTCAAGTGATTCACCTGCCTCAGTCTCCCAAAGTGCTGGGTTACAGGCGTGAGCCATGGCGTTCAGCTTGCTTTATTTTCTTGTCATAGTGCCTACTACTACTTGACTTTCAGGAGGTCCTCTTCATACCCCATGCCATGAGGAATCAAAGCCCTATCCGTGCTGAGGGCAGGGGCTCTATGGGGCCATTTACTTCCTGAACTTTCTGAGCAAGACATAGTTTAGTCTGCAGTAAGAAGGATTTAGGCTAGACAGTGTCTCTGCTCTCCCAGGTATTACAATAATGAGCACGCTGTCATCATTGTCTATCCCGCCCCAATCAGACTAAGTTAATAAATAATGTATGATTCAATTGTCTTCCCAGGGTAGGGCACTGGGTCTGGGCGTAGGAAATGATGAATGAATGACTGCTGAGAATGAATGGATGAATGTAATCCATCCATTCACTCAATAAATATTTATTAACTACGATGTACCAGGCACTTTTAGAGTGCTGGACATACAAAGTGACAAAGTCTCTAACCTCTTGTTTCTTACATTTTAGATGTAGAGACAGTGAACAAGTTATTATATAACTGTTGGGAGAACCAGTTTGCTATGGGCCCTGAGCGTCCCTGCATGTTCTTGCTGGGTATGTCAAGAAAGCAAGACCCTGACAGCTCTGTACCCAGGCTGTGTTTGCAGCAAGGAACCTTGAAAGATGAGGTAAAGCCTCCCATTGGACAAAGAACAGCATGCTTACCACTCACCATAAAAGCAGTCAATCAGGCCGGGTGTGGTGGCTCACGCCTGTAATCCCAGCACTTTGGGAGGCCGAGGTGGGCAGATCATGAGGTCAGGAGATCCAGACCATCCTGGCTAACACGGTGAAACCCCATCTCTACTAAAAATACAAAAAAATTAGCTGGGCATGGTGGCAGGCGCCTGTAGTCCTAGCTACTAGGGAGGCTAAGGCAGGAGAATGGCGTGAACCCGGGAGGTGGAGCTTGCAGTGAGCCAAGATAGCACCACTGCACTCCAGCCTGGGCAACAGAGCAAGACTCCGTCTCAAAATAAATAAATAAATAAAAGCAGTCAATTGGCAGGGCCTGCTGGTATGCACCATAGTCCCAGCTACTCAGGAGGCTGAAGCAGAAGGACTGCTTGAGGCCAGGAGTTTACGACCCCGCTGGGCAACATGGCCAGATCCCCATGGTGGCACTTGCCTGTAGTTCCAGCTACTCAGGAGGCTAAGCCAGGAAGATTACTTGAGCCCAGAAGTTTGAAGCTGTAGTGAGCTATGATCGTGTCACTATAGTCCAGCCTGGGCAACAAAGTGACACTCCAAAAAAAAAAAAAAAAGCCAGGCACGGTGGCTCACGTCTGTAATCTCAGCACTCACTTTGGGAGGCCGAAGCGGGATCACTCGAGGCCAGGAGTTTGAGACCAGCCTGGGCAACTCGGAGAAACCTCGTCTCTACTAAAAATAAAAAAATAAGTCGGGCGTGGTGACGCACGCCCATAGTCCCAGCTCCTCGGGAGGCTAAGGCAGGAGAATCGCTTAAACTCGGGAGGCAGAGGTTGCAGTGAGCCGCGATTGCGCGCATTGCACTCCAGCCTGGGCCACAAAGCGAGACTCTGTCTCAAAAAAAAAAAAAAAAGTACTGTGTATGAGCATGAATGAACGAAAGTGAACAAAGGAATCACTAAAAACCTGCTTACTGTGGAGCGTGGAACCAAAGGCCTGTCCACCACGTCTTCCACGGGTGGCGCTGGAACGCCCCTCAGAAAAGGAGATAAAGGTTCGGTTCCTTTAAGAGGCCCCGTCCGGCCCCGCGAAGCCCCGCCTATAAGGAGGCACGTGCCCCCAGGCCGCGCTCTAGGGGCTGGACTCCGGGCGGTTTGAAAGATCGGCGCGCACCGCAGGAGCAGCTGTTGGTCTTGCGGCTGTGATGTCGGTGTTGAGGCCGCTGGACAAGCTGCCCTGCCTGAACACGGCCACCATCTTGGTAGGTGCAGGCGGCCCCGCCTCCCCCGCCGGCTTTTCCTCCTGGGCGGCGCTTCAGCCACTAGATCAACTGAGCTCCCTGAGGCGCCAAGCCAGCGCGCGCTACCGTGGCGGGGGCGGGGAATAGGCGGAGAGCCATGCTCTGAACCAATCGGAGTAGCGGCTCTCTGAGGTTGAGGGACGCACCCACCAATAGGTGCTCGGCGGACCCTTTCCAGCTTCTAATTGGCGAGTTCCCGCGCCTGGAATTGGTTTTCCCGCGTCTGGGGTTCTGGCCTCCTGGAGAGGCCGGCGGTCGGAGCGAGGGTCGGGTAGTAGAGAGTGCGATGCCCACAGGCCTGCAGCGGGTCCAAACCTCAGGCCCCCAGCCCGTGCCGCCTCGCGGGGTCCATTTCTCGGGAAATGTCCTCCGAGCCGCCTGCTGGCAGTGTCCCGATCCCCCCGGGAGTGGGTCGAAGGGGTGCTGTGCCTAGGGCTCAACTGTCCGCCCTCTCTCCCTGCGCAGCTGGTGGGCACGGAGGATGCTCTTCTGCAGCAGCTGGCGGACTCGATGCTCAAGGAGGACTGCGCCTCCGAGCTGAAGGTGTAAGTAGTCGCCGCTGTGGCCTGGGCCCACGTGTCTCTCACTCCAGAGGGGTTCAGTCCTAGCTGCTAAACTCCGAAGCCCAGCGCCCCCCTTCTCTGAGGCTGGTCCTTCTCCCAGCATGCAGCGTAGCTGGCTAGTCCCATGCCGTCTTATATCCCAACCCCCACCCCTTGCCAAGGTAGTGACTAAACAGAGCCCCTTTCTGGCAGAGGGAATCAGACAGGAGTAATCTGAATAGAACCGGACCTGTCCTGCCTCTGTGCTGGCCCAAGGAGTCGTGGCCACAAGAGCCTTGGGTGGCTAGGATGAGATGGGGAGCCCTTCACGGCCTCTTTCCCCATGAAGGGCAGCATTTAAACTGTCGCTGTGAGGGGGGTACGGATATCTTGAGTCCTCCAATTTCCTGTTTTTCAGCCACTTGGCAAAGTGCCTCCCTTTGCCCTCCAGTGTGAATCGACCCCGAATTGACCTGATCGTGTTTGTGGTTAATCTTCACAGCAAATACAGGTGAGAGCCAGAGGAAGGGGCAGTCAGGGCTCAGGCAGGCCTGACTCAGGACTGTGCTGAGACAGTGACCTAACTTGTGATGGGAAGTGGTGAGGATGGGAGAGGCTGGCTGAGGTCAATCTGTAAGGTGAGGAGAGAGGAGCCAGTGGTCAGTGCACAATGTTTAAAATACACAACGTCCGGGCACAGTGGCTCACACCTGTAATCCCAGCACTTTGGGAGGCCAAGGCAGGCAGATTGCCCGAGACCAGCCTGGGCAACATGGTGAAACCCCGTCTCTACTAAAATACAAAACATTAGCCGGGCATGGTGGCATGTATCTGTAGTCCCAGCTACTCGGGAGGCTGAGGCAGGAGAATTGCTTGAACCCAGGAGGCAGAGGTTGCAGTGAGCCAAGATTGGGCCACTGCACTCCAGCCTGGGCAACAGAGCAAGACTGTCTCAAAAAAAAAAAAATTAAAGTACACCCATAATAAAGAATTAAAGCATGGCCTTTGCAGCAACCTGGATATGTAGCTGGAGGCCATTATGCTAAGTGAATTTTAACACAGGAGCAGAAAATCAAGTACTACATGTTCTCACTTGTAAGTAGGGGCTAAACATGGGGTCCTCATGGACATAAAGATGGCAGCAATAGACACTGGGGACTACTAGAGCGGGGAAGGAGGGAGGGGGCAACGACTGAAAAACTATTAGGTCCTAGCCGGGCGCGGTGGCTCACGCTTGTAATCCCAGCACTTTGGGAGGCTGAGGCGGGCGGATCACGAGGTCAGGAGATCGAGACCACGGTGAAACCCCGTCTCTACTAAAAATACAAAAAATTAGCTGGGCGTGGTGGCGGGCGCCTGTAGTCCCAGCTACTCGGAGAGGCTGAGGCAGGAGAATGGCGTGAACCCAGGAGGCGGAGAGCTTGCAGTGAGCCGAGATCGTGCCACTGCACTCCAGCCTGGGTGAAAGAGCGAGACTCCGTCTCAAAAAAAAAAAAAAAAAGAAAAGAAAAACTATTAGGTCCTATGCTCAGTACCTGGGTGATGGTATCAGTTGTACGCCAAGCCTCAGCATCACATGATATACCCATGTAATAAACCTGTACATGTACCCCCTGAATCTAAAATAAAAGTTGAAATTATTTTTTAAAAACATTAAAGGACGTCATGGGACGTGGTGGCTCATGCCACTTTGGGAGGTCGACGCCAGTGGAGGTCAGGAGTTTGAGACCAGCCTGGCCAACATGGCAAAATCCTGTCTCTACTAAAAATACAAAAATGAGCTGGGCATGGTGGCATGCACCTGTAATCCCAGCTCCTCAGGAGGCTGAGGCAGGATAATCACTTGAACCCAGGAGGTGGAGGTTGCAGTGAGCCAAGATCGCGCTACTGCGTTCCAGCCTGGGCGACAAAGTGAAATCCATCTCAAAAAAAAAAAAAAAAATTAAAGGACAAAGTATTTCTCCAGAGAAAGTCACCCTCTTGTCATTCGCTGGTCTCTAGGATCAGAGAAGCAAGGACTTCTGCTTTCTCCGTTGTAAAGTTTTGTTCTCTGGTTTGTTTTCTCACCCTGGCCTGGCCACCCCAGCCTCCAGAACACGGAGGAGTCCCTGCGCCATGTGGATGCCAGCTTCTTCTTGGGGAAGGCGTGTTTCCTCGCCACAGGTGGTAAGTACGTCCCTCGCCTGTTACTGCCCACCCCCAGCCAAGGGAAAGCTGGGGCGGCGGTAGACTTCTTGCTGAGGCACCCTGGGTGATGGAAACAGCATGTGTTTTACACATACTGGGGCCTATCGGAGGGTGGAGGGCAGGAAGAAGGAGAAGATCAGGAAAAATAACTAATGGGTACTAGGCTTAATACCTGGGTGACAATAATCTGTACAACAAACCCCATGACACAAGTTTACCTACATAACAAATCTGCATATGTACCCCTGAACTTTAAATTTAAAAACCGAAAGAACACATATACACATACTTTGGAATCTGGCCTGTTGTCAGCCTAAGAGTGAACCTGAGCAGATGACTCTGCCGTTGCTTGGAGTTGCCTAGTGGTTGCCTGTGGCTTTCAGTAAAATCCAAACTCTAAAGACACAGAGCACTTTGCAGTTTGGCCTCTGCCTTCTGGGCTAGTCTCATCTCCGGTTACTCTCCTTCTCTGGGTCAGCTTATCGTTCTCTGAAAAAGTCCTGCTGTTCCTGAGACTTTGTAATATTAACAGTGAAAATAATAATGGCTAACATCTTTTAAGCTGTCACTGTGAGGCTGGCACGGTAATCGCTTTGTTTTCATATTAATGTTTGTTTGAGGTAGGTATTATTACCTCCGTTTTAGAGTCATGAGGTTAAGTTGCCCAAGGCCCCTAGATAAAAAGTGGTAGAGCCAAGGTTTACACCTAGGTAAGTCCTGTTGCAGGGCCCGTCCTTTTTTTTTTGAGACGGAGTCTCGCTCAGCCTCCCAGGCTGGAGTGCTGTGGCATGATCTCAGCTCACTGCAACCACCGTCTCCCGGGTTCAAGCAATTCTCCCATCTCAGCCTCCCGAGTAGCTGGGATTACAGTCACCCACCATCATGCCCAGCTACTTTTTGTATTTTAGTAGAGATGGGGGTTTCACCATGTTGGCTAGGCTGGTCTTGAACTCCTGATCTCAGGTATCTGCCTGCCTGGGATAGTGCTGGGATTACAGGCGTGAGCCACCGCACCCGGCCCCCAGCCGGCCTGTCTTCTTTTTGTTTACTCTAGGCTTCTGTCAAATATGTTTCCTCTTCTTTGTCTTGCTAACCCCTACAAATACCTCAAAACTCAGCCCCAGTGTCACTCCGGCATGCCTGAGGTGTCTGACCTGTCTGCCTTCCCAGCTGAACTGTTAGCTCCTTGAGCAGAGTGCCTGGCACAGATAATTCTCAAGAAGCATTGGTGAGCAAATGCAGGCCAAGTAATTTCTAGATGTCAACTCACTGACTCTAGAGTGACCCAGTGGGGTAGGAGCTATTATTATCTTCATTGTCTAATTTGGTATTCTTGACTACCTAGAAAAGAAAGTAGAGGCCGGGCGCGGTGGCTCACGCTTGTAATCCCAGCACTTTGGGAGGCCGAGGCGGGTGGATCACAAGGTCAGGAGATCGAGACCACGGTGAAACCCCGTCTCTACTAAAAAAAATACAAAAAATTAGCCGGGCGTGGTGGCGGGCGCCTGTAGTCCCAGCTACTCGGAGAGGCTGAGGCAGGAGAATGGCCTGAACCCGGGAGGCGGAGCTTGCAGTGAGCCGAGATTGTGCCACTGCACTCCGGCCTGGGCGACAGAGCGAGACTCCGTCTCAAAAAAAAAAAAAAAAAAGAAAGTAGAATAGGACTGTCGCCCTCAAGACTAGAAAGAAACTGAGCCCCAGAGTGGGGAAGTGAGTGACTCTGCCCAGCACTTCCTGAATTCCAGCCAGGAAGGTAGAGATTGCAGCTATAGCACTCATGGCTTCTTTCCAGCTGGGCGGGAGAGCCACTGCAGCATTCACCGGCACACCGTGGTGAAGTTGGCCCACACCTATCAAAGCCCCCTGCTCTACTGTGACCTGGAGGTGAGCATGCTGATCACAGAGACCAACACTACACTCGGGTGCGGGGAAAGGGTGGTCAGCACACAGTGGGCACATCGGGAATGCTTATCGAAGGACTCAGTATCCGAGCGAGGCAGCTCCTGAAGGGGAGGTAGACACAGGATCCTGGTTTGAGTCCTGGCATTTCTGCTCACCGGCTGTGACCTGGGCAGGTCACCCTGAGCCTTGGGGTACACAGGTGTGAAGCAGGGGTGATGTGCTTTCATCTGGAGTGCATCTTATATGCCAGGCTCTAGCACGTGCTGCCCTGCTTTTCCTTTTGCTGAGTTTCTGCATACTTAGTTATAACTAAGTCTTACGTGTATGTATTTGTGAGTCCAGTTTCCTGCTGGAGTGTAAGTGATTGTGAGGCCAGGCGTATGTCCGTCTCATTAACTGGTGCATCCTTGTGTCCCCTGGGAGTCAGACTGCTTGATTTGCCCTTAACTCTCTGGATTTCAGATCTTGTCTAGTCCCACCCCAAGCCAAGGTACCCATCAGGCAGTAGGGATGTTTGTTGGGTAGGTGGGTAGATGGTTGGATGCATATGTAGGGTGTTCTGCCCCAACTGGATTCTGTTGATGTTTCTCACAAGGTGAAACTAACCACGAGGGGTAGGGAAGTAGCCTTTTTGTTGTTGTTGTTTTAGATAAGGTCTTGCTCTGTTGCCCAGGCTGGATTGCAGTGGTGTAATCATGGCTCACTGCAGACTCGAGCTCCTGGGCTCAAGTGAACCTCCCACCTCAGCCTACTGAGTAACTAGGACTACAAGCATGCACCACCGCACCTAGCTAAGTATTTACTTATTTATTTACTTTTTTTTTTTTTTTTGAGAGGAAGTCTCACTCTGTTGCCCAGGCTGGAATGCAGTGGCGCGATCTCGGCTCACTGCAAGCTCCGCCTCCTGAGTTGACGCCATTCTCCTGCCTCAGCCTCCCAAGTAGCTGGGACTACCAGCGCCCGCCACCATGCCCAGCTAATTTTTTGTATTTTTTAGTAGAGACGGGGTTTCACCATGTTAGCCAGGATGGTCTCAATCTACTGACCTCGTGATCCGCCCGCCTCGGCCTCCCAAAGTGCTGGGATTACAGGCGTGAGCCACTGCGCCCAGCCACTGTTTATTTACTTTTTACTATAGTGATGAGGTCTTGCTGTGTTCCCCACACTGGTTTTGAACTCCTGGCCTCAAGCGATCCTCTCACTTTAGCCTCCCAAAGTGCTGAGATTACAGGCGTGAGCCACCGAGCCTGGCCTTTAGCCGCTTTTTATGCCGGATAAATCCTGATGACTTTTTGCTAAAGAGGCCTCAGCAGGAGTTGATGTGCTCCCCTCGATGGGTCTACTGAGGGATCCCACGGCCCACACTGCCACACCCATGTGCCAGGCCTGCTCCATTCCTTTGGAAACCTGTTTATTGGTTTTGAGATACATTTTGAAGAGTTGTGTTTCTGCTCTGTTCTGGGTCTTGTGCCTGTTACCGAAAGCAGAGTGATGAAATGCAGGGAGAACCGAGTCAGCACATGATCTGTCACCACCAATCCGTCACCACTGTCTAGACCGGGGTCCCTTATCCTGGTGTCAGGGCACTCCTCCGGTCTAAGAGCAGAATTCAGAGGATAGCAGTCTGTGGCTGTCGCCAGTAGAAATGGGGATGTTTTCTTATCACATTAGGATTGGGCAGGTCTCATCACTGCCTCGTGGCAGCAGCCATTAGGCCTGCCCCTTGGTCGATGCATTGATCACGATACACACTTGACTCTATCACGCATTTGTTTTCCTATTTGATGACTACTTTTTGAGCACCTGACCAGATCAGCACTCTGACCTCACAGATGGGACCCTGAGGCCTGGGCACACCTGAAGTGCCTGCCCCTGCCAGGCTTTCCTCCCAGAGAGAAGAGGCGACTTGCTCAGGGTCAGACAGCTCGTGAGTGAGGGGTAGAGCCAGCTGTTCTCCTGTCCTAGCCTGCTGACCGTGTGACTTTGAATAGGTCACTTTGTCTGCCACAAAGCATCTCTAAAGGGGAATCACGATCTTTGCTCCATAGTTCAGGTGCTGGTGGGGGACAGTGGTGCCTACTCACCTTGTGACAAGTGGTGTAATTCTGTCTGTGGCCATGAGGTGGCGGGCCAGGCCAGGTCTTGGGTTCTCTCATGGCCTGGGCAGGAAGCAGGAGGTCCCAGCCTGGTTCCAGCCGCAGCAGGAGCTGCAGAAATGCCTGCTCAGGACATAGGCCTGCATCCCTCAGATGGAGCACCCAGGGTTTGAACTGGCCTCCCTCTTCATGCTGGTGTTGTCCTCTTCAGAACACTCTTCTGCATAATTGAGTTTGAGCCCCACCATATATCTTGAGGCCTTTGCGTGGCAGGAATTACCAGCCCCGTTTCATTGATGAGGAAGCACAGGAAGGTGTGTGATTGGCCCAGTGAAATAATTGCCTAGGTCTGCTGGCAGGGCTCTGTGCTGGGCCCTGGGAACACAAATGAGTCAGATATTGGCCCTGCCCTCTCAGAATCTCATGAAATAAGCAGACATGTAACATACGCAACAGCAGAAGGATTTGCTGAGCTTTGGGAGCCTGGTGGTAGAATTAGGTCATTTCTTCCTGGATGTTACGAACAAAGTCATGATTGTGGTCAGACCTGGGCATTTGGGTCACGTCTCTGGAGTGACGTGGATTGGAGGAAGCCTGGCAAGAGGCAGGAGACTGGGTCGAGGCTGCTGCAGGAGGCAGGTTGTGGAACCTGAGCCTCAGCAGCCTAGAGATAGATTTCAGGAACAAAGGCCACCAAACTTAGAGGATTTATTAAAAAAATACTTCCTGAGTTTCTGTGGTGCCAACCACTGTTCTAGGCTCCAGGGACACAGCACAGAACAGTCAAAAACCGTAGCTTCCTGCTGGGTACGGTAGCTCACACCTGTAATCCCAGGGAGGCTGAGGTGGGAGGATCACCTGAGGTCAGGAGTTTGAGACCAGCCTGGCCAATATGGTGAAACCCAGTCTTTACTAAAAATACAAAAATTAGCTGGGCATGGTGGCACACACACCTGTAATCCCAGCTACTCAGGGGGCTGAGGCACAAGAATCGCTTGAATCTGGGAGGCAGAGATTGTAGTGAGCCAAGATGGTGCCACTGCGCTCCAGCCTGGGTGACAAAGCGAGACTGTGTCTCAAAACAAAACAAAAAAAGCCCCAGTTTTGTTCTAGTCAAGGAAACAAATGGGGTAAATGATGTGCTGGAAAGTGGAGGCGTGGCGTGTCAGGTGGTGGTAAACAGGCAAGAGTTAGGCAGGGTAACCAGGGAACGCCCCTGCAAACAGGACTTTTAAATAAATAAAGACCTGAAGGAAGTAGGCGGGCAGGCCATGGAGATGCCTCATGGCAGGAGGAACAGCAAGTGCATGGGCTGAGTGTGGGACTTGCCTGGTGTGCTCAAGGTCTGGCAGGGAGGCCTAGGTGGCTGCAGCACAATAGCAAAGGGCGGGTTGGGGTGTAGAAATCAGGAATGGTGGGGCTGGATCAGTGGAGCCTGGTGGGGAGCTGCTGGAGGGCTCGGAGCCAGGGAGGGATGTGGCCTGACTTGGGTTTTAAATGGCCCCCTCTGGCTGCTGGGAGGAGAGTGGACTGAAGGGAAACTAGGGCAGAAATAGAGAGACAGGTCTGGAGGATCTTTCTTTTTTCTTTTTTTTTTTTTGAGACAGAGTCTTGCTCTTTTGCCCAGACTGGAGTGCAATGGCACAATCTCGGCTCACTGCAACCTCCGCTTCCAGGGTTCAAGCAATTCTTCTGTCTCAGCCTCTCAAGTAGGTGGGATTACAGGCGCTTGCCACCATGCCCGGCTAATTTTTGTATTTTTAGTAGAGACAGGGTTTCACCATATTGGCCAGGCTGGTCTCAAACTCCTGACCTCGTGATCCGCCCGCCTCTGCCTCCCAAAGTGCTGGGATTATAGGCGTGAGCCACCGCGCCCAGCCTGGAGGCTCTTTCTAGGGGAGTTAAGCGTGGACTCAGTGCTGGCCAGGGAAGAGGATGGTGGGATGGTCTGTGACCGGCTGTTTCCAGGATGGAGTCGGCCAACCGTTCTGTGGCCAACATGTGAGGCATGAGAGAAAGAAGAGTCCTCCCCGACTCTGAAGGTTTTGCCAGCTGACCGGAAGGATGGAGTTGTCTTTGGCTGAGATGGGGAAGCCTGCAGGAGGAGCAGGTTTTGGGGGGCTTCAGGGACTCTGCTTTTTTGGCATGCAAAGATTAAGGGGTTTATTAGCCACCTAGGTGGAGAAATCCAGTAAACAGCTGCATACATGAGTGACGTTTAGAGGGAAGACCTGAGGTGTAATTTGGGTGTTATTAGCAACTAAGTGGTTTTAAAGCCACAGAACTGGATGAGGTCACTGGGGGACTGAGCGTGGGAGAAGAGATTCAGGGACTGAGCTCTGGAGCCCCAGCATATAGATATTGGGCAAAGGCGAGGGAGCCGCCTGTGTGGGAGTGGAACCCTGGGTGAGTGTGGGGGCCTGGGAGCCAGGCAGAAAAAGCGTTTCAAGGAGGGAGTAAACAGCTGTGTTGGACTCTGTCAATAGCGCCAGTGCAATGAGGACTGAGAAGCTGCCACTGGGTCTCATACAAAGGAGGTCATGGTGGCAAGTGGTGGGAGTAAGAGCAGGGAAGTTGAGGCTGCCCTGGTCTCTAGTGTTCTACTTTGGGTAGGTGGTGATACCCCAACCTGCCCCCAGCTAGAGAGGAAACAGAAGGTGAGATGCTTTTGAGGCCACATGTCGGCCAGGGGAAGACACTGGGCAGCATCGTGTTCTTCCAGCGGACGTGTCTAGAGCATCTGTGCCCAGGCCTGCAGCAGTCTTGTCCCTCTCTGGCCCCACAGCTCCCCTGGACCCATTCCTTTTTGATGACACCTTCTTATCTGTGGTGAGGGCCATCCGCTGTTCCTCCCTCCTTCCTATCCCTGTGAGTATCTTCTGCTCCCTGGTCTTGAGCCTCTGGGGTCCGAGCTGCCCAGGCATTGGTTGGAAGTAGCCCTGGTTCAGAGCTCAGCTCTGGAGTCACTAGCTGGGTGACCCTAGACAGTTTGTTCGACCTAGCCACCCTTGTTAAGCCTTCATTTCCTCTTGAGCAGGAGGTCAGGCTCTGGATGTCTCCGGAGGTTGTTTGAAGGATTGGGCAAGCTGAGGCAGTTGGAAGCTACTCTGAGGTGTGGCACGAATGAGGGCGTGGCTATGATGGGCAGTGGTGACCTGAGCTTCCCCCGAGTCTCCGCCCCCAGCCCTGCTCTGGCGGCCCCTGCAGCTGCTCTGGGTAAGGGAGCAGGGCCAGCCGCTGCATTCTGTCTCACTGCTGTTCTCTGCTCTCCCCGCAGGTGGAAGGTTTTCGGGCCACCATGGCGCAGCGCCTGGTGCGCGTGCTGCAGATCTGCGCTGGCCACGTGCCCGGTGTCTCAGCTCTGAACCTGCTGTCCCTGCTGAGAAGCTCTGAGGGCCCCTCCCTGGAGGACCTGTGAGGGCGGCTGGCCCCTGGGCTGCCCCTCCTCATGGCTTCGTGCTGACTCCATAAACATTCTCTGTTGAGGATGTCCAGTCAGGGCTTGACAAGCCCAGGCTCAGTCCCCAGTGGGTGGGAAGGTTCCCTGCAGTGCCTGTGCTGCAGCAGGGAGAGCTGGGCAGAAGCAGCAAGGGGGCCCAGCGAGTGAGACTGTAGCCCCCTCCCACTCCCACACTCACTCTTGCAGAGCCTCATGTCTTTAAGCAGCTGGCGTGTTACATCTCCATTTAAGGTTTCCTTTGAACAAAAGGTCTGTGGCTAAAAAAAGTTTAAAAATCACTGGTCTCATTCACCACTTTGACTTTGTAGATGAGGAAACTGACTCAGAACAATTAAGAGTAGGGCAGGGTGGGCCAGGTGCAGAGGCTCACGCCTGTAATCCCAGCACTTTGGGAGGCCGAGGTGGGTGGATCACTTGAAGTCAGGAATTCGAGACCATCCTGGCCAACATGGTGTATCCCTGTCTCTACAAAAATACAAAAATTAGCCAGATGTGGTGGTGGGCACCTGTAGTCCCAGCTACTCAGGAGACTGAGGCAGCAGAATCACTTGAACCCGGGAGGCGGAGGTTGCAGTGAGCTGAGATTGCACCACTGCACTCCAGCCCGGGCAACAGAGTGAGACTCCGCCTCAAAAAAAAAAAAAAAAAAGCGAGACCAGCCTGGCCAACATAGTGAAACCATCTCTACTAAAAATACAAAAACTACCCAGGCATGGTGATGTGGGCCTGTAGTCTCAGCTACTCGGGAGGCTAAAGCAGGAGAATCACTTGAACCTGGGAGGCAGAGGTGGTGGTGAACCGAGATTACGCCACTGCACTCCAGCCTGGGGAACAAAGCAAGACTCCGTCTCAAAAAAAAGGGCTGGGCGCTGTGGTTCCGGCCTATAATCCCAGCACTTTGGGAGGCCGAGGCGGGCAGATCACGAGGTCAGGAGATCGAGACCATCTTGGCTAACAGTGAAACTCCGTCTCTACTAAAAATACAAAAGAATTAGCCGGGCATAGTGGCGGACATCTGTAGTCCTAGTTACTTGGGAGGCTGACGCAGGAGAACAGCATGAACCTGGGAGGCGGAGCTTGCAGTAAGCTGAGATCACGCCACTGCACTCCAGCCTGGGCGACAGAGGGAGACTCTGTCTCAAAAAAAAAAAAAAGTGGGGCGGGGTAAGGGGAGCTTGGACTCAGGACACCAGTCAGACTCCACATCTTGGCCCTGCTATTATAGAACCTGGTTGTTGCCTTTTGGAGCTTGTTTTCTCAGATGTGAATGGAGATGAGGTTCTGCTCACCTTGTCATGTTGGGAGGATTGAATGAGATGATGGGGGACATGCCTGGGACTGTGTGACCCCCCCATGCCTGTGTATAAGTTGCTGTGTTCATAACATGTGTTAATGCCTTGCACCTTGCTAAGTAGGCACTCAGTGAACAGTAACTATTTGAAATCACATGGAAAGCCAAGGCGGGCGGATTGCCTGAGCTCAGGAGTTTGTGGCTAGCCTGGGCAACACGGTGAAACCCCGTCTCCACTGAAATACAAAAAATTAGCCGGGCATGGCAGCCTGCGCCTATAGTCCCAGCTACTCGGGAGGCTGAGGCAGGAAAATTGCTTGAACCCAGGAGGCAGAGGTTGCAGTGAGCTGAGGTCGCGCCACTGCGCTTCAGCCCAGGCAACAGAGCAAGACTCTCTCCAAAAAAAATCACACAGCAGAGTTCAAAAACTGGTGCAAATTAGGAATTACACCACTGTCAGAAGTTTGCAAGAAATGAGAGAAGCTGGCTAGAGGTCTCGTTTTGGGGTTGATGGCGAGAGATTGTGCAGTGCCAGTTGCTTTCCTTCTCCCTTGGGTCTCATTGGAGATTGTAGAGGCATCAGAACTGGACTCCAGAAATCCCGTAGCCAGGTCAAGGCTCCTGCCACTGCACAGAGCGGGCTTGTCACATGGGAGCTTGTGGGTGAAGGGGGTGTCTGGAGGGAGAAACTTCAGGAAGAGAGCCAGGTCCTGACTCCCTTGGAACATGACAGTGCCCTCCCACATCACCCTGCACGTGCCAGGGCATGCCCACCAGCCTCAGGCCTCAGGATGGACCCCAGTTGAAGCCCTGGGCAGCACCGCACCAGTACCTTGGGGCCTCTGGGTTTTTTTTTTTTTGGTTGGTGGGGTGTGGAGTCTCACTCTGTCGCCCAGGCTGGAGTGCAGTGGCATGCTCTCAACTCACTGCGGCCTCTGCTACCTGGTTCACGTGATTCTCCTGCCTCAGCCTCCCGAACAGCTGGGATTACAGGTGCACACCACCATGCCCAGCTAATTTTTGTATTTTTAGTAGAGACAGGTTTCACCATGTTGGCCAGGCTGGTCTTAAACTCCTGACCTCAGGTGATCTGCCTGCCTCAGCCTTCCAAAGTGCTGGGATTACAGGTGCGCACCACCACGCCCAGCTGATTTTTGTATTTTTAGTAGAGATGGGGTTTTGCCATGTTGGCCAGGCTGGTCTCAAACTCCTGACCTCATGTGATCCGCCAGCCTCGGCCTCCCAAAATGCTGGGATTATAGATGTGAGTCACTGCGGCTGGCCTAAGGCCTCTCTGCTTTGATGTCAGCATCGCAGCTGGGCCCATGCCCTTCACTGAGGGATGGGCCACCTTCTAACCCCTTGTAGATGTCAGGGGGATGCGGCCCTATCTGCCCCTTTCTGTAGGTTCCTTCTGGAACTTAGCTCAGGCCCCACCCCTAGTGCTCAGTAAGGGTTTGTAGACACCTGGCTGACTTCCTGGCAGTCCCTTGGGCTCTGCTGAGGACTTCAGCCACGTAGATTCCGGTCGAGGCCCTACATGTCACCCGACATTTGCAGGGCACGTCATGCTTCACAGAGCTCTTCTCACACAGCAGACCTGTGAGGTAGATGATGTTTCCCCAATTCACAGTTCATGAAACAGACCGTTGTCATGGGAGGTGTGTCACAGTCACACAGCTAACTGGCAGCAGAGCCAGCCCCACTGCTCTGCTTCTCCGGTTTTTCTGTGTGCCTGCCTAATCCTTTAAGAAAGGTTTGGAGGCCAGGTGTGGTGGCTCACACCTGTAATCCCAGCACTTTGGGAGGCCAAGGTGGGCAGATCACTTGAGGTCAGGAGTTCGAGACCAGCCTGAGTAACATGGTGAAACCCCGCCTTTACTAAAAATACAAAATTAGCCGAGCATGGTGCCATGCGCCTGTAATCCCAGCTACTTGGGAGGCTGAGGCAGGAGAATCACTTGAACCCAGGAGGCAGAGGTTGCAGTGAGCTGAGATTGCACCACTGCACTCCAGGCTGGGTGACAGAGAGACTCCATCTCAAAAAAAAAAAAAAAAGATTTGGGCATCTCCACTGGGCAGGCCCTGAGCTGGAATACAGAAGGTGGAGACAGCCCGTGTGCCCCAGAAAGCAGCAGTCTGTAAGCCATGGTTCCTGCCTCAGGATGGGACCATTAGAACACCATCGCAAGAGGGCAGGGGGTGGCAGGATAGGCCCAAGGACAGAGGCCCTTAGCGTGGGAGCAGAGTGGTGCAGGCACTGGGCCTGAGCAGGCCTTCGCCAGCAGCAAGAAGCCCCTCGGGCACTTGGTCGGGGAAGCCAGCCTCTGCTGGAGGAGGGGTGGCTCCAGGGCAGAAGAAAGAGGCTGGAGGTGAACCTTCACCTTGGTCCCTGAAGGGATGGGCAGTAGCAGCAGAGCCCAGAAGGCCAGCCTTCCCAGAGAGTGACCTTGTCTTTGGCCCTTCTGTCCTTAGCTAGAAAGGGTGTCTTTGCAGGGTAACTAGAGGGTAGAGTAGGTCTTTGCGGGGGCTGATGGAATGGGGGTCCAAGCAGGGGAGGAAGGCGGTGTGGATGCAGCCTGCCTGCTCTTCTGGGATGTCACTTTTTGCTGGCGACCAGGAGGAGAGGCCTTCCCCCACAGCCCCTCCCCGCAGGCCCGCATGGGGCACCTCTCTCAGGTCCCTGTGCCACATTTTCCTTGCCACCTGGTACCATTTAACAAGAGAAGTGGCATCGCATTCTCCAGCCAAGGGTCTGGGAACCTTCCAAGCACTGGGGAACACAGTGCTGTCACTGCCGCCAGCTCCCAGCCGAGCTTGGCAGGGGCCCTGGAACCAGGAGGCCTCCCCTCTAGAGTTGGGGGCTGGCCTGCCCCTACCTCACAGCAGAGCTGAGCCACACTTAAATGGCAGGCAGGTGCCCTCAGATCTGCTGTCCCTGGAAGGCGGGGGATGGGTGGCCAGAGAGTGGGCTTGCTTCGTGCCATCTGGAGACCCAGTGACATTGTCCAGGAGACAGTTTGGCTGAGGGAAGTAATGGAAGATCAGTGTGTGCCGGAATTGGTGCTTGGTACTGAGGTGAGGTGGAGGGAGATGGGAGAGGCTGGGCTTGGCTGCTTGCTTGATGGCGTGACCTCAGGCAGGTCACTCACCCTCGGCAAGCCTCAGTTCCTCAGCTGTAGCATGGCATCAGGCTAACTGATGCCTTTCTTCCTAGCTAGTTGTGGACTGGCAATGAAGAAGCCACTATTTTATGTATTTATTTAGAGATGGGGTCTTGCTATGCTGCCCAGGCTGGTCTAAATTCCTGGCCTCAAGCCCATTATTTTGGACATAAAGCTTTAAACAAATGTCAAATGTCTCAGGCTGGCCATGGTCATGACGTGGTCATTGGAGCACGTTGTTGAAGGCAGGCAAGAACCCCCTAGGCCTACAGGCTGGGAATGGGGGGCTGAGGCTACTGGAGGCAGTGCCTCGTCAGCTGGGCCTGGAAGCTGCCCCGTCCATGCGCTTATAAGCTGGAAGGAAGGCGGTGTTTGGGCCCCACTCTTAGAGGAGTAGAGCTTACTCGGGGTCACACACTCATTTGTCCCCCTCAGTCCACCTGGCTGTGAGCAGTCCTTGGGACCCCAGGGAGTTCACATTCTCCATGGCCAGTGGTCCAGGCCTGAGTGTCCTGGCCTCAATCTGATGGTGTTTCCCATCCCTGCAAGGAGGCAGGACTTTCCTAACAAGGAGGGGCTCTGCAGCCTGGGCCCCGTGTCTCCTGCACCCCCTGTGAGCAGAGGCAGGAGCAGCCCAGCTGCAGAGGGGAAGTGGTGCAGTGGGAACAGGCGCAGCCTCCGAGTCCCACCGACTTGGGGTCTGTGGCCGATCTGCAGTGTGACTTGGGACAGCCCACTTCCCTCTCCAAGCCCCACTGCCTGCCCCCCTTTTCAGGTCTTGTGAGGCTCAGAGAAAAACTGAAGAGCCTGACTCCATGCCAGCCCTTCCACCCTCCACAGACAGTGGCTTGGTGTGGGCTGGCAGGCTGGTGGGTGAGGAGAGCCGTGGGATTCTTGAGACAAGGCCCTGTTACAGTTGCCCCCAACCCACACACACCAGGGGTGCTGGGCCAGGCCTGCTGGCAGGGCTCGAGCACAAAGGGATGTTTTCTGGAAGGTTCTGTTGGCTTAGCCCCTTCCCTCCAGTGTACCCTGGGGCCAGGACACAGGCAGAGAGTCTCTGTGAAAGAATGTCTCACACTTGGGGGCTGAGGCAGACAGTGGGGTGGGCTGCCAGGCCCTGTACCCTAAGTCTGCGGGCCCCACCTGAGTATGGTGCTGTGGACCGGAGGCTGCTGAGGGCAGCTCCCTGGGGAGAGTGGGTGGGTACTTCCCAGAGCCCCAGACCTGCACAGGAGGCAGCCTTCCCTGGACTGCCCTCTTCCATCAAAGGGGATGCCAGCCGAACTTGGGGCCCCTGCGAGCTGGCCAGGCCCAAGGGGTCCCCCAGCCCTCCTGCAGTATGCTTGGCCAGCCTCCCTGTGAGGACACAGACCCCTGGGCCTCACCCCCACCCCCTCTCCCTGCCGCTGTCCGCACACAGGAAGAGGACCCCACTGATGTATGTAGTGTGGCAGGCTCAGGGGCTGCCTGGCGGGCCCCTTTACTCTCTAGCCTGCTTTCCCTCCTTGTAAAGTCGCGCCAGCCCCACACAGGGCTGAGGGAGGAGACGGCCGGGTAGGGAGATGCTTTGCGCACAGCCCATTTCCTGGTCACTGGGCCTTGTCTGCTTCCCCCAGACATACTTGGGGATCGCTCCACCCTGTCCTCTGTTCCGAGGTCACCATCCACCAGGCCTTCTCTGACTCCCCTGTTTGAAATTGCACCCATAACCCTCGAGCACCCTGTCCTGACTTTTTCTCCCCAGCACTCCTTACCTCCCCATCCACTCTGTTGTGTCTCATTTGGGTTTCCTCTCTGCTTCCCTGCTATTTCCTCAGAACCCAAAACAGCTCCTGGTGCCTGGTAGGTACTAAGTGAGTGAGTGGCGAGTGACGGGGAGGCATCTGCGCAGGGGTCGGCCTGTGCGTTCACAAGGGCCTTCCTGTGTGGTACCCTGAATAAGGCCTGGGAGGTCGGCCCTGGGGGCCCCCTGTTCCTCTCCCCCTTGCCTACCCTGGCCTTACAGCCTCCCTCTGCTTCACACACCTGGCCCCCGAGAGGTGGGGGCTTTGCTCCCTGTGGCTAAAGGGCTGTGGTCTGCTCTCTAGTCTCACATGGAGGGCCCATGTCCTCTGTCCCGGGGCCATGCTGAGAGCGGCTGGGGTGCCCTGGCCAGACCCTGTGGATTGCAGGAGCGCGTGTGTGTGTGCATGTGTGCATGGAGTGTGGGGGCTGGACGACAGGCAGCTCCAGCCCCTGAAGACCCGGGCAAGGATTTGTAACTGCTTCATGGAAGGGCATGACCTGCCCCCCGCCGGCGTGGGTTCAGGGAGGAACGGGATCAGGGGACTCACAGGCCTCTGCCTCTGGGTCACACTGCTCTGGCCTCACCAGGACTTTGTACTGATTCCCTGGCCACTCTGCCCCGCTCCCAATGAACCGAGGCCCACAACACTGCATCCTTTCCCCTGGCCCCAGCAAGAGGTACTTTGTAGCATTGTACTTGTTTGTGGGGGCTTTTCAATACAGAAGAAGGGAAAGGAAATAACCACAAGGGGTGGTCCTGGCGGTGTCATGAGACAAAATGGAGCCAAGAGAGCTGACTCAAAGCCCTGCAGGCCCAACCCAGCCAGCAGAGCCATCTCTACTGCTGACCCCATTCCTGGAACACCGGAAAAGCTGTTTCTGTATACACCTACACAAGGGGGCAAAGGCACAGAACCAGGCAGTGAAGAAAGGCTCCCAAGGGAAAACAGAGGCTCCCTCTGGGGACTGTGGGGAAACGCCCTTTGTCACTCATAGACTTCTGTATTGTTTGCAGGTTTTTCCTGAGCACGTGTTCAGGTACTACTGCATAATTACAATGAAAACTGATTTTGAAGTACAGAGTGCATCCCAGGCCCCAGAGCAGTTTCACATCCAGATCTAGGGGACTGGGCCTCTCTGTCCCCAAGGACTGCTCCCCATGACACTGTGCTTGTCCCATCCCCAGAGTGCCCTCACTTTCCCTAACCCCGTCCCCAAAGCATGCAGGGCCCAGGCCACACTTCACAGTCAGGTGGACACAGACCCCCTGCAGGCCCCTCCCACCTGCTGGCTCATCTTGAGAGGGCCCTTGCCCCTCAAAGCCTCTGTTTTCTCATCTGGAAAATGCCCTAATAGTACCTGCATCAGACCTTTTGTGAGGGTGTCTTCAGGAGAATTGGGGGCACAAAAATTGACAGAAACCCCCTTCTCTCTGAAGACCCCAAACTATCTTGTTATTTTATTTATTATTATTATTTTTTTCTGAGATGGGGTCTCGCTCTGTCAGCCAGGCTGGAGTGCAGCTCACTATAACCTCCGCCTTCCGGGTTCAAACAATTCTTCCTGCCTCAGCCTCCCAAGTAGCTGGGATTACAGGCGCCAGCTACGACACCCGGCTAATTTTTTTTTTTTTTTT